>NC_133309.1:9808861-9901186 GCF_012295235.1 Primulina huaijiensis
ATATTGCATGGCTAAAGGACAAGTGTCCCACTCAAATTTCCATATTTACACTTTAGTCCCTCAACTTTTCACTATTTGCAAATCGGCCCCCGCTCAATATTTTAATTCAATTTCAATCCTAATTAATTACAAAAACCGTGGAATCTAATTCATCATTCCAAAATTCTTAAATTAAATAATCTCGGATTAAAATGATATAATCTCGAGCCTTACAATTCCGTTGTTGGATACTGTGTTTGTGGCTACTCCTGCCGGTGTATACTTGATGTCTCGTGAGATAGTCATAAATTTTGTGATTAGATTGAGGATAATATTATGATAACTAATCTAATCAAGTTAGCAATGACTGGTTTCGATTGTATCCTCGATATGGATATATTGACGAATTATGTGAGGGCACGTGCTCCTGATTAATTATTAATTATCAAACAACCAGGATTTATTAGCGTACACAGAGAAAACGAGAAAAAATTTTCCATTTTGGGCCTTCAGAAATTTCGGCATGATCTCCCTGTAAATAGGACATACCAAAAATTCCAAAACAACACAACAAAACATTTATACTCGAAAATAGAGTCCAATAAAACAAACAAAATACCAATTTCACATAGAGCCAGCCAGGCTCGATCACACCAAATAATATCCAACGCTCAATAATACAACCATACAAATACACAAGGCAACTCCGCGGCAAATGACTCAATATATACATAGTATAAATATCTGGGAACTCCCAACTCAAACCGACTCACTGGGCTCCACTGGCAGACGCTCCGCCAGCTGCATCAGAACCACATTTATAACCTGCTATTGAATCACAAAACAAACCACAGCAGCCCCGAGGGACAGGAGTCAAACCCCAATACGAAGATCAAATAAATTACATCATAAATAAATGACATGCAATGAAATCAATGCAATGCAATGCATGTAGGGTACCAATAATCTCGGGTATAATTCTGGTTCCAAAGAAACAATAGCAACAACTGTGGCCACATGTGCCAGGGGTGTGACGTGTCAAATACGCCCTCGGCCCTGCACATCTACGTCAGGGGTGTCAGTCTGCAGAACTGCTCTGCCCTTCCGCTAGTCATCAGAGGTGTGACGCTTAAACGCCCTCGGATCTGATGTCTAAATAACTCATCCAAGAGTAACAGAAATCTCTGGAACAACGGAGTCATGGCTCGATATGAATGCGTGCTCAACAATGCATATAAATCCACAGATTATTCGTATATATTTAAAAAATCACATTTATTATTTTTTTATAAAAAAAGAGGAATAATAACTCAAAATCCCATATTTCATCAGAAGACTTCAGAAAGGAATTAAATCATCTCGACACTGAAAAATGACCAAAACAAGAAACCATGAGATGCAAGGTCTGTGACAGATTCAGGTTCGACACTTAGGAGTATAAAATTCATATCTAACTCATCATTGACTCAAATCAATATCCGATAATTGGAGATGAAAGAAAACTCAAATATATAAGTTTTTCTAGAAGAAATAATTTCAAGAATCTTAATAGATAAATCCCAGAATTATCCAGAATACGCCACTACCAACGCAATTCACGGACAGCATTCTGTAAGTGAGCAGTTTCAGCAAAATGAGCATAAATGCCATAATTCTTAATGGAATTTAACGAATCTTATATCAATACGAAAAAAACACACAGATCTACAACTCTTATTTGAATCATAATTCAAGAATCCAAGCGCTTAAATGTCATAAACTCGAATTACAGTAGCTAATCTTCACAGATCCAACACAGAATTCCATTTTGACACATTTGGGTAGAAAAATAATATCAAATCCATTTTTAATTGGAATTCCATTTTGTTAGCGACTATAGAAAGCTAACACATAGATCTATAAGTTCTATTTGAACCACAATTCAAGATTCTTAGTGCAATACACACAGAAACCCGAAAATTAGAAGACAAAACCTGCAACTCAAAACAGAACTCAACATCTTATACCATGAACGAAAATTAAAAACCTAGGCTTAGAGATTACCTTGAAAAGCTTCCCTTGAACTGAAATGAAGCTAGAATAGAGCTTTACACACTCTATGGAACCAAGAAAAAATGGAAAGCAAGAGGTTTGATGCTTAGAGAGAAAGCAAGGCGCACGGTGGAAGAGAGGCGTGAGGTTGGAGAGAAAAGATTTGGGCTTTTGGGGTAATGGGCTACTATTAACATATATATATCTATACATGTGTCCAATTATTTATCCTAATAGATAGAATGTGACCCGATTAAAATATTACAACTCTCGTGTGCTTTAAAAAAAAACTCCGATATGTATTTTAATATCGTCTATAATTCTTATATTTTCTAATACAAATTTTTAACACACAAGTATAATTATTTGGCTTAATTATTTTAATTTAGCACTTTAAAATAATTAATTCTAATTCTTACCAAATACTGAATAATTAAATTCGGGTTTTCACAAATTATCGAGCTACTGTGGATTGTTTCCATGGAATAGTCAGATTTAGACCGTATTATGGCAGCAAATGAAATTTTTACGGTTATGATTCACAGTCTCGCATTCCGTTAGTATCGGCAATGGAAATGTTCAGATTGTTGTCANGTATATATTTAAAAAATCACATTTATTATTTTTTTATAAAAAAAGAGGAATAATAACTCAAAATCCCATATTTCATCAGAAGACTTCAGAAAGGAATTAAATCATCTCGACACTGAAAAATGACCAAAACAAGAAACCATGAGATGCAAGGTCTGTGACAGATTCAGGTTCGACACTTAGGAGTATAAAATTCATATCTAACTCATCATTGACTCAAATCAATATCCGATAATTGGAGATGAAAGAAAACTCAAATATATAAGTTTTTCTAGAAGAAATAATTTCAAGAATCTTAATAGATAAATCCCAGAATTATCCAGAATACGCCACTACCAACGCAATTCACGGACAGCATTCTGTAAGTGAGCAGTTTCAGCAAAATGAGCATAAATGCCATAATTCTTAATGGAATTTAACGAATCTTATATCAATACGAAAAAAACACACAGATCTACAACTCTTATTTGAATCATAATTCAAGAATCCAAGCGCTTAAATGTCATAAACTCGAATTACAGTAGCTAATCTTCACAGATCCAACACAGAATTCCATTTTGACACATTTGGGTAGAAAAATAATATCAAATCCATTTTTAATTGGAATTCCATTTTGTTAGCGACTATAGAAAGCTAACACATAGATCTATAAGTTCTATTTGAACCACAATTCAATATTCTTAGTGCAATACACACAGAAACCCGAAAATCAGAAGACAAAACCTGCAACTCAAAACAGAACTCAACATCTTCTACCATGAACAAAAATTAAAAACCTAGGCTTAGAGATTACCTTCGAAAGCTTCCCTTGAACTGAAATGGAGCTAGAATCGACCTTTACACACTCTATGGAACCAAGAAAAATGGAAAGCAAGAGGTTTGATGCTTAGAGAGAAAGCAAGGCGCACGGTGGAAGAGAGGCGTGAGGTTGGAGAGAAAAGATTTGGGCTTTTGGGGTAATGGGCTACTATTAACATATATATATCTATACATGTGTCCAATTATTTATCCTAATAGATAGAATGTGACCCGATTAAAATATTACAACTCTCGTGTGCTTTAAAAAAAAACTCCGATATGTATTTTAATATCGTCTATAATTCTTATATTTTCTAATACAAATTTTTAACACACAAGTATAATTATTTGGCTTAATTATTTTAATTTAGCACTTTAAAATAATTAATTCTAATTCTTACCAAATACTGAATAATTAAATTCGGGTTTTCACAAATTATCGAGCTACTGTGGATTGTTTCCATGGAATAGTCAGATTTAGACCGTATTATGGCAGCAAATGAAATTTTTACGGTTATGATTCACAGTCTCGCATTCCGTTAGTATCGGAAATGGAAATGTTCAGATTGTTGTCAATAGGTAATGAAGGATTTATGATTTATGCTCTCGACGCAGCACAAGTACAATGATTGAAAGTTTCTGATATTCCTATTGTAAAGGATTTTCCTGATGAGATTCCAGGCTTTCTGCCTCAAAGAAAAATCGATCTTAGCATTGAATTGCTGCCAGGGACAAATCCTATTTCTAGAGCACCATATCGTTTAGCCCTGACATAGTTGGAAGAACTCAATGAACAGCTTCAAAATTTACTGGAAAAAGGCTATATCAGACCCAGTATGTCACCGAACAGCTTCAGAATTTACTGGAAAAGGCTATATCAGACCCAGTATGTCACCTTGGGGAGCTCCAGTATTGTTTGTAAAGAATAAAGATGAAACGATGAGAATGTGCGTCGAATATCGGCAGTTGAACCGAGCTACGGCGAAGAATAATGTAGAACCCATTTAATCAGACTACGTATAAGACATGCATAATTTCTAGTATTTTAAATTAAAAATGATTTCTATATTATTTAAGGCATTTTAAAGTTGTTTGGTCATGATTATTCATTTTTAATCGCATAAGTTTAGTTTTATCTTTTCAGTTAAATAAGCGAGGCCGGACCGGAGTTGGAGTTTTAAGATAAAAATTTAATGATAAGAAAACATTCCTAGAACTTATTTAAGATAAATAATAATTTATTTTAATGTAAAATAAGGTTTAAGGATTTATTTAATTAATTTAAGATAAGTAGTAAATAAGTTCTTTTATGTCCAATAATTAATTAAAAGCCTAAAATAAAATATGTGACCAATTGAGATAAGTTAATCTAGGCTTATTTTATTTAAGAAATTATAACTTAACATGTTAGTGAATTTAAATTAAAGATTTAGCCACGCATGCAAGAAAATAGTCTCCCTAAATTAATTTATTTGATTCACTAAAATACCTAATGGGTAGATAAAACTCTAAAAATTTAAAATACAATATTTAAACAATATTTTTCCCTTCCATTATCTTAAAAAATAAAAATAAAAATCAGCCACCTACTTTAAAGGATTTAAATATTTGGCAGCTCTCCATTATTGATCTCTTTCCTTATCCTTTTCTTGGTAGATTAATCCCTTCAAGTTAATTCACCAATAATTAATAATTAAGCAATTTTTCTACCCTATTTTGAAGGATAATTTCGGCCACCTCCTTGGTAGGTTTGATTAAGTTTGTCAACTCACCTTATTTAATTCATTTCCTTATCTCTTTTTGGAAGATAATTCACCATTTTTTTTAATCACTAATAATTAAAGAATTAAGCAATTTTCCCTCCATTTATCTAGCAAGAATCGGCCATCACCCCTATCAAATCATCACTCAATCAAATAATATCAAATCATTTCCTTATCCCTCAACCTCTAGGATAGAAAAGATTTGATCTTGCCATTTAACCTCCCATCTATTTTGCAACCTTCCCATTCATTTCCTAGACATTTCCCTCACCACTCCACCGAAAATTTCAGAGCATTTTCAGAGAGAAAATCATGCGCATAATTTAAAAGGTAAAAACCAAAATTATGTCAAGCCATTTTGAAAATGTAGTGCAGAATTTTTCTGCTTCACCCTATGCCCTCACAGATTGGTTGTTTTTATTGATTTACAGGTTGGTTCGACTCCTAGGCTCCCAAGGCTGCACCTAGGCACATGCTAGGGTGTGTCAAGACCATGTTGCTCCATTAGTTCAAGCCCCATGCATGTTGTAATTGAGAAAGGACAGCGACACCCCCCTCTATTGTCATATTGAGTTTTGATTTTCAGTTTGCTATCAAGGGGTGATGTTTCTAATCTTGGCTGCCCTAGGGGCTATAGCCATGGTTAGAACATCTCCTTGTTATGTCTAAGACGAGACCAGGTTGGCCTTTCAAGGCTTGGTCCATGGTTGCATCGGTTTTCAAATAAAATAAGAACATCCCCTTCGATCTCCTTCATTTTCTGCACATGTAATTTTGGCTTTATGGTGTTGGTGTGGATCTTGTCTGGCTCTTGGCCCTTAGCCATGGTTCACACCATACCTCTTGATGTCTAGATCATGCCATGGTCAATCAAATGACCACAGGAATGGTTTGTGACAACAAGAACAAGCGAGACACCCCACGCGTGCATATGCGTTCTCGGGTGGGAGCTTCGAGTGGTTGCTGGTGTTGTTTGAATTGTGGCTGGCCTAGGGCCCTTAGCCATGGTTCAAACCACACCTTGGGATGTTGGTAAGAGACTCTGGTTTGTGGTTCAAGCCATAATGGCCAATAGTCCCGAAAACGACGCAAGGAAACGCACCAATAGCTGCTGTATTTTTTACATCAATTATACCTGCGGTTCAGAGGTTTGTTTCGAGTTCTTGGTTGGCTTTTAACCTATGGCATTGTACTGGACAATACCTTATTGAGTTAGAAAGGTCATGTTTTTGGCCGTTTTTGATTTGGTTAAGTTTAGAGGTCGTACGAGAATTTACGGTGCAATGTGCCAAAGTGACTCTCGAAAGAGCGTTTCATGTTTTGGCCTCCATTCACCAAAATTTCGACTTGTACAACTTTAGGAGCATTATTTCATCATTTTAGGTGTAATTTAGTCATGACTAAATGATGGTTTGGTGTTGGTTCGGATGACACGGAGTCATGGTTAAATAATAAATCGTTGAGCGTAATTGTCTCGTTTTTGGGTTCAATTACGAAGTTTTGGTCAAGTTAAATCATTTGCATATTTTTCATGTTAGAATAAGGGCGCAGCGAGCCTGGGAACGATCCAACTCATTTAGTAAATTAATACAGGATGTTTAATTATGTTACTTAATTATATTACGTGCATAAAAATATAAAATACTCATTTTTTAGATTTACGCGATATTGCTTGTGGCCGCCTCACTATCATGGGATTGCAACTTATCATGGGATTATTGCCTCACCCGGTGGTCACTAACCTGTTCATGTTCATTTATTGGTACGGATATCCAGTCCGAGGGCTGTGATGATCTCTACCGCCCAGTATACTGTGGTTTACTCTGATCAGGCGATTCAGTTCAGTTCATGGGCCAATTGCGTAGAACATAATCTCAACAGAAAATTATTGCATGTTATTTCATGACAGGGCTCTACGGAGCAAACATTTCACTTACGATTTTCAGTTCAGTTATGCACGTATTTATAATTATTCATGACACGATTTTCATGATACGCTTTATGACACGATATTCTCACGTTACATTTTACGACATGATATCTTTACATGGCATGAAATTTTATGATATATGTACTTGTTATTTACGATATATGCATGCTGAGTCTTTAGACTCACTAGACTTGATTGTTGTAGGTATTGATGAGGTCAGGACCGAGGGCGGGGACCAGTGAGCCATCGTGGGTCAGCAGTAGTAGGAACCCGAGGACCTCATTTTTAGCACTTACTATTTTTATTCCAAACTCAATTTTTATTTTGTTGAAATTATTTTAGTTGTTACTTTAAAACAAATATTTACTTCCGCTGCTACTTTAAAAGTTGAACCATTTTTACCAGTTTATTTTATGAATGAGGCTTTTTATTTAAATAAAGAAAAAATTTTAAATTTTTCCGTAAATTTTCAAGTACGAAATACGGGCCTTTACAGCATGTGAGGCCCGGGGCCGAAGAGGACGGGGGGTGATCGCCGGTGCCATTAAGTTGCACGGACAATGAGCGGCTCCTGGCAGGCTTCTAGGCGGAGGGAACATGAATGAACCGATCTGACACCGGAAGGAGAGGGATTCCGAGACTGTTCAATGTAATGGACTGTACAGTTGAAGAAATTTTAAAAGATTTGATACGTACTACTCATACCACGAAGGTGTATCTTCTTTTCGATAGCTCATCACATAAAAACTCCAAAGTTAAGCGTGCTTGACTTGGGGAAATTCTGGGATGGGTGACCTCCTGGGAAGTTTCCTAGGGTGCGTGTGAGTGAGGAAATAAGCACGCTAGAAAGACTCATCTTGGTACAGTGAGGACAGTCATCGATTCTAGGGCGTTTCAGTTGATATCAGAGCCGACCTCTCCTAGTACGGTGTGGGTTTGGGGACGAACCAAGCGGAAGCTGGTGGGCATGTGAGGCCTTGGGCCGAAGAGGACGGGGGGTGATCGCCGGTGGCATGAGGTTGCACAGACAATGCGCGGCTCCTGGCAAGCTTCTAGGCGGAGGGAACATGAATGAACCAATCTTACACCGGAAAGAGAGGGATTCCGAGACTGTTCAATGTAATGGACTGTACAGTTGAAGAAATTTTAAAAGATTTGATACGTACTACTCATACCACGAAGGTGTATCTTCTTTTCGATAGCTCATCACATAAAAACTCCAAAGTTAAGCGTGCTTGACTTGGGGAAATTCTTGGATGGGTGACCTCTTGGGAAGTTTCCTAGGGTGCGTGTGAGTGAGGACATAAGCACGCTGGAAAGACTCGTCTTGTACAGTGAGGACAGTCATCGATTCTGGGTGTTTCAAATAAGTATCCTCTGCCGTGTATTGATGATTTGTTTGATCAGTTGCAGGGTACTTCTGAGTATTCAAAGATCGATCTTCGTTCCGGATACCATCAGCTTAGAGTCCGAGAGGAAGATGTTCCTAAGACAGCATTTCGGACACGTTTGGACACTATGAATTCTTAGTCGCGATTTTTATGGATTTAATGAATCGTATATTTCAGGAATTCATAGACAAATTCGTTATCGTTTTTATTGATGACATCTTGGTTTATTTCAAGTCAAAGAAAGAGAACGAAAAACATTTGAAATTAGTTCTCCAAACATTTAGAGAAGCGCAGTTGTATGCCAAATTTTTTAAGTGTGAGTTCTGGTTGGACAGAGTTTTATTTTTAGGCCATGTTACATCTGCACAAGGAGTATCTGTTGATCCTAATAAAATTGAATATGTTATCAATTGGCCTAAACCAAGAAATGTGTCTGAAATTTGAAGCTTTTTGGGGTTAGCTGGGTATTTTAGGCCTTTCATTGAGGGATTTTCTAGAATAGCTAGGCCTATGACCCAGTTGACACAGAAAGATCGACGTTTTGTGTAGACTGCGGAATGTGAGTCCAGTTTTCGAACTTTGAAAGAAAAATTGACCACAGCTCCAATGATACCCTTGCCTTCAGGCTCAGGTGGATTTGTTGTTTGTACAGATGCTTCTCTAAATGGACTGGGTTGTGTTTTGATGCCAAATGGGCGAGTGATTGCATATGCATCTCGTCAGTTGCAGCCACATGAGACTCGATATCCAGTTCATGATTTGGAGTTAGCTGCCATTGTGTTTGCATTGAAGATATGGCGTCATTATCTGCACGGAGAACAATTTGTGATTTATTCTGATCACATGAGTCTGAATTATCTTTTCACACAGTCGACTTGAGTATGAGACAACGTCGATGGTTGGAATTACTTAAGGATTTTTATTGTGAAATTCAATACCAACCAGGGAGAATGAATCAAGTTGCAGATGCTCTGGGCAGAAAGGTTCAGCCTAAAATGTTGACATCTTTCACTATTTCAAAAGTTCATGAGCATTTGAGAACTTCAGGATGGACTTACCAGTCTAGGGGATACTACTTTATCGTTTCATCTATTCAAGTTGAACCACAGATTGTTTTTAAAATCAAAGCAGCACAGAGAACTGATCCACATGTTCATAGATTGAAATAATTGACTCAGACAAGTCAATCATACAAGTTCAGTGTTGCTTCATATGGATTTCTGCGCTATAATGGAAGACTTGTGGTTCCAAATTTGATAGACTTAAAGGAAGCTATATTTCGAGAAACTCATTGTAGTCGACACAGTGTTCATTCTTGAATCAAAAAGATGTATCATATCTTGAAATCTCATTACTGGTGGGAAGGTATGAAGAAAGAGATTTCTGACTTTGTGGCTAGATGTTTGACGTGCCAACAGGTTAAAGCTGAGAGAATGAGACCTGGGGGTATGTTACATCGTCTTGAAGTGCCACAGTGTAATTGGGAGCACATTGCTATGGATTTTGTGACACACCTACCTCGTTCTAATCGTGGCAGTGATGCAATTTTGGTGATTGTGGATAGATTGTCTAAATCAGCCCATTTCATTCCTTATGATCGTACTTGTACTTAAAAGAAAATGGAAAAGATGTACATTGATCATGTATTGAGATTGCATGGTGTGCCTGTAACCATAGTATTATATCGTGATCCCAGGTTTGCTTCGAAGTTTTGGGGCATTTTACAATCAGCATTGGGTTCAAAGTTGGCAATGAGCACTGCATATCACCCATAGATAGATGGTTAGTCAGAAAGGACCATTCAGACACTCGAGGACATGTTACGAGCAGTCGTGATGGATTTTAGTAGTGTTTGGCAAGAATCAATGTCACTTGTTGAATTCTCTTACAATAACAACTTCCAAGCAACCATCGGGATGACACCATTTGAAGCCTTATACGGCAGAAAGTGTAAATCTCCGATATGCTGGGAAGATGTAGGGGAAAGACATATGTCAATGCCATAATTTATTCAAGAAATGAAAGAGAAGGTTGAAATGATCAGGAAAAGAATGAAAGCAGCTCAGGATCATCAAGCCAGCTATGCTAATAAAAGGCGTAGGCCTTTAGAATTTTAGGTTGGTGATCAGGTTTTCTTGAAAGTATCACCGTTTTGTGGTACTATGAGATTTGGGCGTAAAGGAAAGATAGCTCCTCGTTATATTGTTCCCTATGCAATTTTCGAGAGGATTGACACTTTGGATTATCGTTTGGACTTGCCGCAGAGTTTGTCTGAAATACATGATGTGTTTCATGTATCTATGTTACGAAAGTACTAGCCAGATCCTTCTCATGTCTTGAGAACTGATGAGGTGGAGTTGGATAGTTCCCTTAGCTATGTTGAGCATCCAGTGCAAATTTTTGATCGTAAAGAAAAACAACTCGGGAATAGGATGATTCCACTAGTTATGGTGAAGTGGAGTAGACATGGGAGAGAAGAAGCTACGTGGTAATTAGAGACTAAAATGCTTCAGGAATGGCCTCATTTGTTTGAAAATGTAATAAATTATTCCATTTCTGATTTCCCTATGTACTGTAAGTGGTAAATGTTTATAAACCACTTTTGTATAATTGATGTGTATGCTAGATTTTGAGAACGAAATCTTTTATTAGTAGGGGAGAATGTGAGAGCCCAAACAAGTTACACCCAAGCCCAGCCCATTTAACAATTAAGTTAAAAAAAAAATGATAATCCTCAATTTTTCCATTCTCTCTCCCCGTATGCTGCATCGGCCGAGTTTCTTTCTTCTTCTTCAATTTTGAAACTTCTTCCATCGATTGTGGCCGCTCTGATTGTCCAAAAATTAAAGTAAATATATATTTGGAAAGCTCTTGACGAGAGATATCAATTGATACCACTTTTGCTTGGAAAATTTGCGACTCCCTTAAACCCGTCGGAGACCGCCGCCTGTTTTCGCCAGAAAATCAGGAGGAAACATTGTATTAGGTTGTTTGAAGCTTGAATTCGAAGATTAGAACAAAATTCGAAACTTTCAGAGGTATAATTCAGATTTTAAGGTTTCGAATTTTGGGTATTTTAATTCAATTGAGTTCCAACAATTAATTTATGTTGTATTATTGATTTTAGGTGCTATATCGGAGCTAATCGGAGATATTAACGAAATTTCAGATTTTATTTGGGAATAATTTCGAAAATTCAGAATTTATAATTGAGTTTTTGAATTTTAATGTTCAATAATTAGGTGTTTCGATGCTATAGAATTGTCGTATATTAATTTTGGAAATTGTAAAGCTTAAAATATAGATTTTTAGAATTTTATGCTAAATTGTCAAATAATAGAAAAATAAATGGAACTTGATATGAAATGTATTATTTGCCACAAGATTGGATTTTGCGAGAAATCCTTAAGATATTTGGTGGTAAATTAGTTAGCAGTTAAGGTACGCATGAATTGTTTTATTATGACGTATACAGTGATGTGGAATGAAGATAAGTATTTTGTAATGAGTTGTGGCGTGTTTTATGTGGTTCTGTGAATTACGAGATTGCATTCCTGCATTTATTTGAGTTGATACTATTAGTGCATAGTATTTCGAGCCTTGACTCCTTTGATTGCTATCATTACTGATCTGTTGAGTTTTTGCGTCATCTATGGAGCGAATGATAGGATTAGATCACTCTCGACATCTCATCGATGGAGCGAGTGATAGGATTAGCACACTCCTTGTGACTGCACGAGGACTGACCGGGTCGCTACCGGACCCTCGATGCTACGTGCATGGATGAGCGGCGGCATGATATTACGTTGCTGCATTTCTGGCACGGGTGGCCACTATTCCTATTGCTGATGCGTTTCATTTGGACTCCGTTTTGGTATCCATTATTTCGTTGTTACCGACACGAATTGCATTGCATTTCATTATATTTTACTTGATTTTATTTCACGTCAGTTATAATTGTCATAATTTTACAAGTTCGTCGTAATGGGGCCTGACTCTCTTTTCTGTTTATGTTGAGGTTGTTTTTTATGCCATAGCAGATTATCCAGGACGATTTGACCCATCTGGTGGAGCGTCAGGTAGCGGTGTCCAGTAGTTGGATTATTGTTGAGAGTTCCTAGCTATATAAGTAAATATATATGTATGTATTAGCTTACCGAGTTATATATTTGCCAGGGAATACCCTGCATAGTTGTAGTGTTACTTTTATGATGTTTTGGACTGTTGCTGCGTGATCCAGCTTTTCGGCTCTGTATAAGTTAGTCCTGGCCAGTGTGGCTATAGGTTTGTGAATTGATGTTATGAATTTGTTTCGAGCATA
This sequence comes from Primulina huaijiensis, assembly GCF_012295235.1. Classification (NCBI taxonomy): domain Eukaryota; kingdom Viridiplantae; phylum Streptophyta; class Magnoliopsida; order Lamiales; family Gesneriaceae; genus Primulina; species Primulina huaijiensis. The sequence continues at coordinate 9,821,666 of NC_133309.1, forward strand.
TACATGTTGCTTGTGTTGTTTGGAAATTTTTGGGATGTCCTACTTATGAGAAGGTCATGCCGAAATTTATATTGGCCAAAAAGAAAAATTTTTAATCGCTTTTGCTGTTTCCATTAACGAATCCTGTTTTTTTGGTCGTTAAGCGCTAATCAGGAGCACGGGCCGCCACACCGAGATTCGTTGTTTCTTGGAACTAGATAGCTATTATCGAAAATTTATTCAAGGATTCTCATCTATTGCAGTACCTTTGACCTCGTTGAAAAAGAAGAATGCAAAGTTTATTTGGGGATCCGAGTGCGAAGACAGTTTTGACAAGTTGAAGCAAGCTTTGATTTCAACATCATAGTTATCTATGCCATATGGTCAAGGTGAGTATGTTTTGTATACAGACGCTTCTAAACTTGATTTGGGCGCAGTTCTGATGCAGAATGACCTAGTTATAACATATGCGTCGAGACAGTTGAAAGTTCACAAGGAAAAATACCTTACACATGATCTTGAGCTTGCAGCAGTCGTTTTTGTTTTGAAAATATGGAGACACTACTTATATAAGGAGAAGTGCAAGATTTTTCACCGACCATAAAAGTTTGAAATACTTTTTCACCCAAAAGGAATTGAATATGCGACAACGGAGATGGCTAGAGTTAGTGAAAGACTACGAATGTGAGATTAGCTATTATCCGGGAAAAGCTAATGTTGTGGAAGACACATTGAGTCGAAAAGCAGCAGTTATCACTCAATTATCACTCCAAAGGCCGTTGCAGTCCGAGATACAACGGTTTGAGTTTACAGTATAAGCTAGGGGCGAGGCCCCTAATCTTGCCACATTATCAGTGTAGTCGACTTTGAGAGATAGAATCCGTGAGGGACAGTCCACTGATGAGCAATTGCAAAAGTGGAGAGCAAGAGATGAAGAAAAGGGCCGGAAGTTATATTCTGAAGTTGATGGTATAGTTCGCTATTGAGATCGTTTATGGGTTCCAAGTGACAATTCTTTGAGGGATCTCATTATGAAGGGGTCTCACGACACACCATATTCCATTCATCCTGGAAGCATGAAGATGTACAAAAATCTGCAGTTATTATATTGGTGGCCGGGCATGAAGAGGGATATTCTGTGTTTTGTTACCGAGTGTTTGACATGTCAACAAGTCAAAGCAGAATATCACAGGCCAGGGGGAAAGCTTAAGCCACTCCCTATTACCGAGTGGAAATGGGAAAATATAACGATGGACTTTGTTGTGGGATTGCCGAGGACTATCAAGGGATTCAATTCTATTTGGGTGATAGTCGATCGTCTTACAAAATCCACGCATTTTCTACCTATTAAGACGACCTTCACCATGATTAAGTATGAAAAGTTATATATTCGAGAGATAGTTCGTCTGCATGGGATTCAGTGTCTATTGTTTCTAACAGAGATCCGAGATTTGCGTCATCTTTCTGAAAAAGTCTGCATGCAGGGATAAGGACCAAGTTATTATTCAGTACAGCATTCCATCCTCAAACCGAAGGTCATTCAGAAAAAGTTATACAAATTTTAGAAGATCTACTGCGAGTTTGTGTGATCGATTTCCAAGGCAGTTGGGAAACGAAATTACTCTTGTGGAGTTCACGTACAATAATAGCTACCAATCATCAATTAGGATGGCTCCTTTTGAGGCACTTTATGGAAGGAAATGTAGATCTCCTATTCATTGGGACGAGGTTGGTGAAAGAAGAGAGATTGGTCCAGATTTGATAGAAGATACTGCCGAGCTAGTAGTCAAAATTAAAGATAGAATGGAGACTGCACAGAGCCGACAGAAGAGTTATGTCGTCAAGATACGAAAAGAGCTTGAGTTTGCAGTAAGAGACCAGATATTTTTGAAAATAGCACCTATGAAAGATGTTATGCGATTTTGCAAGAAAGGCAAGCTTAGTCCAAGATTTATAGGTCTGTTTGAGATTTTGGAGTGGATTGGAACACTAGCCTATAGAGTGGCACTGCCACCGATGCTTTATGGAGTACACAATGTGTTTCATATCTCGATGCTGTGAAAGTACATGTCAAACATATCACATGTACTAAATTATGAACCTCTACAATTGACTCCAAACATGATTATGAGGAAAGACATGTCCAAATCTAGGGAAGGCAAGAAAGAAGACTTCGAAACAAAGTCATTCCAATGGTCAAGGTCAAGTGACTGAATCGCTCGGTAAAAGAAGCTACTTGGAAAACCGAGAGGCACTTGAGGAGTCACTATCAAGAGCTACTCAGTAAGTTCTAATTTCGAGGACGAAATTTTATTTAAGGAGAGGAAGAATTGTAAGGTCCAAAATTAAAAGACAACGTAATTCAACTGCTTGCAAATTTATGAAAACGAAAAATGATTAATTAAATGATTTTAATGACATAAATAATTGTGATATGCATGATTACATGGTAAATTAGGGTTTGATTGTCATTATGCATAAAACTGTATCTTTAAAGGCTATTCGAGATGGGATCGAGTAACAGAGATTGAGGGCTGAAAAATGGAAAATATTTTTATTGAATAATTGTTTTTAATTATTTAAAATAGGGTTGGTTCAATATGATATTTTTAATAATAAGGTGTTTGGAGGTGATTTTATACGCTGAGACGTAAATATTAACATTATTCGATTTTCAACAAAAATATGAACTTTTTGACAACTCGGCTAATATTTTCACGAGCTTTCCTAAACGTAATATTTTAAAAATGCACTAATGGACTTAATGGACCCATTATACCACACTAATGGGCCTACGCTTGCATACATGTCTAATGATCAAATATATAAAGTACAAAACCTCCCCATTAAACCCTAAAACCCACGCCCCCTTCCCCCACAACCGACAGGAATTCTCCCATCAGAAGACACGTGCACACACGCCACTTTGAAGATGAAATAGCCACGGTTTTGAAGGAAAAATATACTAGGGTCTTCTACGTCACCGTCCCTCGAATCGATACAACGTTTTCGTGCGTAAATCACGCAAAGGAACGCAATACATCTCCTTTTTCTAGTCTATCACATCGTATTATTGTTTTGAATTACGTTTTTATGAAAAGCATGACGTTCTTATGAATATTTTTGTGATATTGCATGTACATGTGTTAAACTCATGATTTTATGTTTCAAACCCTAACCTATTATCGCGAGAAAGGTTTGCAATGTTAAAGGATCATAGGGGAACTTTTTTACTCGAGTTAAAAAGCCACACAATGCACGTTAAGGGTCTGCACATGAATAGGAGAAAGCTTGATCGGAATTATTGCATGTATGGTAATAGGGTTCCGCTAAAGGGGTTCTCCACCGAGGGCTTGGCCAAGGCGGGGCTAGGGCTCGGTGAGGATCATGGTTATGGGGTTGGAAGGGTCCTAGCCCTACTAGAACTTGCGGTTGGACGCTAGGGAAGAGCCCAAGATCGCATGGACTCTTCCCGAGCAAGTTTGTTGCGGGCGCGATGGGGCGGCTGCATGGAGATTTTAGGCGAGGGAAAGTTGGGGGTTTTTAGGTGATTTTATACGTCGGGACGTAATTTTTATCGGTGTTGGTTTTTCAACAAAAATACGAACATGTTGGCAATCCGGCTAATAATTTCACAAATTTTATTAAACAAAATTATTTTTAATATTTTAATGAAGCAATAATGGACCTAATTAACTCCACTAATGAGCCTAATCTTTGATTAGTGTTTAATTAAATTATTTAATGTACTAAAACCTCCCATAACCTATGTTAAACTCACGGCCACCTTCCCCAATTCTCCCCAAACTCTCCCACCAGCATATACACGGCACACACATCATAAAAAAGCAAGTGAAAATTCAAAAACTTGCAAGGAAATTCAAGCCTAGGTTGTTCGTCGTCGTTCTTCGATTCGTCAACGTAAAATCGTGCATGAGCATGCCATGCATTATTTTATAAAAAAGTTGCCTCTAATCCTTCACCTCCCTTGCATGCTTTTCTATTTGGGTTTATAATAATTATAAAGCCCATGGACTTTTATTTAAATATCTAAAGCCCATTTGAGACCATTTAAACTTTACTTGAATTTACTCAAGCCCACTAGTTAAATAATTATTTCTAATTGGGCTCTTCAAGGCCCAATGTAATTTAATTAATTCAACACTTGAATTAATTTAATTATTTGGACTCTACTAGGCCCACTAGTGTTTAATTAATTCAACACTTGATTTAATTTAATTTAGTCCATAATAATGTTTATGAAAATCACAATTTTCAAATACATTATTTAATTGGCCAACTTTTAATTTAGGAACACTTCCACAAAATAAAAGTTACATTTCCCATAATCTTCTTACAGAAGTCATACTTCTATTTTATTTACACTTATAAACTCGTTTATAAACCGTTCAACACATTGAACTATTTTACTTCTCAACGGGATCTACAAAATTAGCACTTGTGTCGTCCTCAATGGTTCAATGATACAACTAGCTGTGGGTTCACATCTCACTCTGATTCGGGACTAAACATGTCCTTATATGAGCATACCCCAGTTGCTCAATTCTTACTTATCAACTCTTTGATGATAAGAACGTCAGAACTCAAGTCTTATAGTACCCAACCAATCATGTTAAACGCCTAGCAGAATTGCTTACATGATTCCCTAGGTATCAAATGATAGTGCCTGCAACAACCAATCTATTATGGGTAGCGTACAGTACGGTCCCTTTAACTCATATATCCCAACCGAGACAACTATTGGTATATGAAGAGCTGTCAATGAATCGATACTATGTGTCATGTCGTAGTTGCATCGATGGTGTAATCTATGAAACCCTTTTCATAATTACCACCAAAACTCCGATCAGAGATTTCATACTACATACACATAGGATATCCATAGCCGAAGGTAAGCTGTGAATCCCCGACTACAATGCATGGACTCCTATATGTTTCGACAGAACACGCAACCTTGCCACCTGATGACCCCATAAGAGTCGATAAACAAGTCAAAGTGCAATGCTAGCATATAAAGTCTCAATGTTGTCCCGGGTCATAAGGACTAATGGTGTACAACCATAAAATAGGACGTTTCCACTCGATAAGTGAGAAACACTTGGAATGTCTTTTATTGAGGGTTGTTCAGTGCACTCTATCAGGAGCACCTATCTGCATGCTTGGAGATCACAATGTCCCCTATCAATGAAACATGATACTCACATCGCAGATACTAGTCTCAAACTCGAGCGGCCTATATCCTTCTTAGCGAAGGCTGAATCGACTAGGAACTGTTTAAAATATACAGTATTCCAAATATGAGTTTCATAATACTCATCAAATGAGCATCTCATATTCTTTCTACTATTTGTATATTCAAGGACTTTATCTATGCAACTAATATAGGCTTACAGATAAAGATATGCCAAAGCAATAATTTCAAATATTATTAAAATAAATATTGTTTATACATAGAGTGTAAACATGAACCCTCGACCAACACTTGGCTCGCCGGACACCTACTCTAACATCTATATGCTGGGGCATGTCCCGAGGATATGAGTTGTTTGCTTGTAGTTTGTTTTGAATATGTGTGGGCATATTTTGTGATGTGAGATGAAATACTATTTTTTAGAATTCAAATAACATATTTTGTGCTCATTGTAAAGAAAATTTAAACCCTTTTTCCGCTGTAATTAATTAACCTAATCAAATTGCATTGTAATAACGATTAGGAGTTAAGGGCCCCACAGTGTATGGTATCAGAGCATAGCTGGGAATGCTGAATTGAGTTTTGTGTACACGTAATAGGCACAAATGAATTGTGCGTATGTGTTTGATTTATATGGATTACTTGCTCCTACTTGATTTAGTTTGATTAAGTCGTTGATGAGATTATTGATTTGAGATCATGAGGATGTGAAATTGATATTTATTTGTGGTATTCATCATCTGATTTGTAGATGGATCCCACAAATGAAACTGCGAGTAGTAGTACTGAGAGAATGGTTGGACAACTCGAAAGAATGTCCATGGATCTGGTGATGGCTCGATTCCAGAACTTGAAACCGCCGAGGTTATTTGACACTGAGAGTACAGAAAGAGTTGAGGCCTGATTGAATGATATTGAGCATTTGTTTAATATTGTTGAAAATTTTACGGCTCAGAGAATGAAACTTGCTCTCTATTAGTTGAAGGACCGAGCAAAATCTTTGTGGGAAGCCGCTGAGATTGGATTGAAAGAGGCCGGGATTGAAGTCACATGGGATGTCTTCAAGGCCCAATTTCTTGAGCAGTACTCTCCTCCTTCCTATTACACTGCCCAGGAAAATGAATTCAATACTCTGCAGCAGAGAACGATGATTGTTACAGAATATGCTTCAAAATTTTCTACTTTGTTGAAATATGCAACCCACGTAGCTGAAAATGCAAAAGCGAAATATAACAGGTTTGTGAAAGGTTTACATCCTTCTATATATACTTTTGTCATTTCAGGTTTGCCTACGAGCTACGCAGAAGCAGTTGAACGAGCCAAGGCCGCCGAAGCTGGATTTAGGTGAGGAGGTCCTCAGTATGTTCCTCCACCTCAAGTATCATCTTAGCAACCTAATTTGCGTCGAAGAGGTAGAAAGTTTAAGAAGACTGGTTCTACTGCCACTACTACAAAAACGGCAAACGACAACGGATTTTATCCGTTGTCGTAGCCTTCTTAAAACTGTTGTAACTGAAGGTGTTGTTGAAAATCCGTTCAACGACAATGGTTTTTATCCGTTGCGATAGGTCACATTTGCGATGATTTTTAAAACTGTCGCTAAAAATAATTAGCGACGGTTGTATCTTAAACCGTCGCTAATTCAAAATTAACGACAGCTCAATAAACCGTCTCTAGTTCAAATAACCGTCGCTAATTTGAAATTAGCGACAGTTATCAATCAAGACCGTCGCTAATATTAGCGACTGTTTTTAATCACAATTTCCGTCGCTAATGTGTTTCGAAAAATAAAAAAATACTTTTAATAATTTAATAAATCTAAAAAAAACTTATAATCGAAACAAAAATCGTGTAAAAGAAAAAATTTTAAGTGTTGTGAAGTAGTAAAATCGTGTAAGAGAGAAAAATTTTACGTGTTGTGTGAAATTGTATAAGAGAGAAAAAATTTTGAAGTGGTTAGAAAAATTTTAGGTGTTTTGTGAAATTGTGTAAGAGAAAAAAATTTTAAATGTTGTGTGAAGTGATAAAATGGTGTAAGAGAGAAAAATTTTAAGTGTTGTGAAGTGGTGAGAAAAATTTTAAGTGTTGTGTGAAGTGATAAAATGGTGTAAAAAAGAAAAATTTTAAGTATTGTGAAGTGTTGTGGAGGAAGGTGGACCGAAAATGTGATATTTATAGACAATTTGCGACGGTTGTTGTTTAAACAGTCGCTATTGGCGAAGGTAATGTTGAAACCGTCTTATAATTTAAATTTGCAACGGTTTATATTTAAACTGTCGCTAAAATTAGCGACGGTTTTAGAAAACTGTCGCTAATTTTAAACATGCGACGGGTTTTGTTAAAACCGTCGCTATAATTAGCGACGGTTATTTGGAAACCGTCGCTAAATTTAAAATTAGCGACGGTGTTTGAAAAATCGTCGCTAAATATTGCAACGTTTTCCAAAACCGTTGTCGATTATCCAAAAAAACACGCTAATAGACAACGGTTCATAGAACCGTTGTCATTGACCCTAAAAAAACGCTCAAAGACAACGGTTTTATAGAACCGTTGTAATTAACCCCAAAAACCGTTGTCTTTGACCCTGAAAAGAAAACGGTTTTTAAAAACTGTTGTATTTGACCCCCCAAAGACAACGGTTTTGGATAAAACCGTTGTTAAAAACATACGACAACGGTTTTTCACAAAAACCGTTGTCGTATGTGCGTTGTTGTATGCAGAATTTCTTGTAGTGTGCTTCTTCATCATCTTCTAGTTCCAGTGAATCCCATCGAGGGAGTCCCGTTATTGCTCTTTATTGTAGTCATTGTGGAGGCAAACATATTATTGAACAATGTCGGGGTATGTTTCGTACTTGTTATCAATGTGGGCAGGAAGGCCATTTCTCTCGTGTATGTCCGAATAAATGTACGACTTCTTCCCAACCCCAGCCAGGATTTAGAGGTGGCCCCAGTATGATGAGACATGTTGTTCATGTTCTCTCGTTTCAGTAGTCAAATGTTCCACGATATCGAAGACCAAGTAGTCAGACTTTTCAAGGCCCTCCTAAAGTTCGAGTGTATGCCATGACTGAGGATCAGACGAAAGAAGCTCCTGGTGGTGTGATTGCAGGTATTTGCATGCTTTGCGATTATCCTGCCCGTGTTTTATTTGATACAGGAGTGTCTCACTCATTCATATCTCATGCAATTGTTGCATCTCATGATATACTGTGTACTCCATTGTCTGATACGTTATAGAAAGCCATGCCAGCATGAAAGATTATTATGTCTGAGCAAGTTCTGCATAATTTTGTATTGATATACGAGGATAATGTGACTCTTGACTTTGATTGTCCTCCCAATGCAAGACTTTGATTGTATTTTTGGCATGGATATCTTGACAACAAATCGTGCTACTGTCGATTGTTTTCATGGAGTGGTTCGATTTCAGCCTATTGATGGGCCCAAGTGGAATTTTTTTGGTAAGGATTCTCAAACAAAATTTCCATTGATATCCTTTTTGGAAATTTCTCGATTGTTAGTTAACTGCGATGATGGTTATCTTATCTACGCTGTTGATGTCTCAAAAAAGAGCCTTCTTTATCTGACATTCCTGTTGCGAAAGAGTTTTCGGATGTATTTCTCGATGAGACTCCTGATTTTCCTCCTCACCGAGAAGTTGAATTTAGCATTGATCTTATGCCGGGGACTGAGCCTATTTATAAAGCTCTTTATCACATGGAACCTCTTGAATTGAAAGAATTGAAAGAATAATTACAAGATCTTCACGATAAGTGATATATTCGACCGAGTGTATCACCTTGGGGAGCTCCAGTTTTATTTGTTGGAAAGAAAGATGGTACTATGCGAATGTGTATCGATTATAGGCAGCTGAATCGGGATACTGTGAAAAATAAGTATCCACTTCCTCGTAATGATGATTTATTTGAACAACTTCAGGGTACTTCCGTATAATCTAAGATTGATCTTCATTCTGGGCATCATCAAGTAAGAGTTCGAGAAGAAGATGTGCCTAAAACTGCTTTTCGTACCAGGTATGGCCACTATGAGTTTTTGGTTATTCCTTTCGGTCTCACGAATGCTCCTGTCGTCTTTATGGATCTAACGAATTGTGTCTTTCGAGATTATCTTGACCGATTCATTATTGTATTTATTGACGCTACTCTTGTATATTCGAAATCGAAAAAGGAGCATGCTGGCCATTTGAGACCGGTACTTCAAACTCTTCGTAATGGTCATTTATATGCTAAGTTGTACAAATATGAATTCTGGATGGACAAAGTAGTATTTTTAGGCCACGTCATTTCGAGACATGGCATATCTGTTGATCCTGCTAAGGTTGAAGCTGTATTGAATTGGCCGAGACCTACGAATGTTCCTGAGATCCGTAGCTTCATGGGTTTAGCTGGTTATTATCGTCGTTTTATTGAAGGTTTTTCGAAAATAACTAAACCTATTACTCAACTGACACAGAAGAATCAGCAATTCATTTTGTCAGATGAATGTGAAGCTAATTTTTTTGAATTGAAGACGAGATTGAGTACAACACCTATGCTTACTATTCCCTCAGGTACCAGAGAATTTGTAGTGTGTACAGATGCATCTGGTAAAGGTTTAGGCTGTGTTCTGATGGAACATGGCAAAGTGGTTGCTTATGCGTCTCGTCAACTGAAATCTCATGAAACTCGTTATCCTGTTAACGATCTGGAATTGGCCGCCATTGTATTTGATTTGAAGATTTGGCGCCATTTTTTGTACGGAAAAAAGTTTGTTATCAATTCGGACCATAAGAGTCTGAAATATCTCTTTTGTCAATCTGATCTGAATATGAGGCAACGCAGATGGATGGATCTCTTGAAGGACTTTGATTATGAGATTCAATATCACCCTGGCTCGGTGGATGTTACTGCGGATGCCCTTAGTCGTAAAGTGAATGACTTCGTGTTAGCTTCTGTTAGTGTCGCCAAAGTACATGCGGATACGTGTACTTTTGGCTGGACTTTTCACTCGAATTGGAATTCTGTTACTGTCTCAGCATTGCGAATTGAGCCTAATCTGATATCGAAAATTCGAAAGGCCCAACAAAACGATGCTCAGATTCAAAAGTCTAAAGAACTTGTCTCTACAGGACATCCTTCTGGATTCCAGATTTCTTCTGATGCTTCTTTACGACTTATTGGTCGGCTCGTAGTGTCTGATAACTCTGGTTTGAAAGCTGCCTTTCATCGTGAAGCACATTGTAGCAAATACATTATTCACCCTAGAGGCCGAAAATTGTATTTGACATTGAGACCTCAATTCTGGTGGAGACGTATGAAGAAGGAAATTGGTGAGTGTATTTCGAAATGCCTTGTCTGCCAGCAAGTGAAAGTTGAGAGAATGAAGCCTGGAAGATTACTCCATTGTCTTGAAATCCCGAAATGGAATTGGGAATATATTGCTATGGATTTTGTGACTCATTTGCCTCGTTCGCCCAAGGGCTGTGATGCTATTTAAGTTATTAATGATCGGCTTTTGAAATCTGCACATTTTATTCCGTATGAATGGACTTATCCTTATAAGAGAATGAACCGTTTATACATTGAGAATATTGTGAGACTGCACGGTGTTCCAGTCTCAATTGTATCTGATCGTGATCTCAGATTTGCTTCTAAATTCTTGGGTAGTTTCCAAGATTCTATGGGTACACTTTTGGCTATGAGTACTGCTTATCATCCTCAAACTGATGGCCAAACTGAGCTTACAATTCAAACCCTAGAAAATATTTCATGGGCTATTGTGATGTATTTTAACGTGGGATGGCAAGATGCCTTACGATTTGTGGAATTTTCATATAATAATAGCTTCCAAAAGAGTATTGGTATGACACCATTTGAAGCTTTATATGGGAGACGGTGTAGGTCACCGTGATTCTGGGATGAAATTGGTGAGATACAACTGACAGAACCTGACATGATACAGGAAATGAATACTAAGGTTCAGTTCATTCGACAGCGAATGAAAGCTGCTCAAGATCGTCAAACGAGTTATGCGAATAAATGAAGACGGCCTTAAGAATTCTAGAAAAATGATAAAGTGTTTTTGAAAATATTTTTCTTTAGAGGCACAGTTCGATTTGGCATGCGAGGGAAATTATCTCCTCGATATGTTGGTCCATACGAGATCCTTGTTCGAGTTGGAGATCTTGCTTATCGATTGGCATTGCCACCAGCTTTATCTGTCTTTCACGATGTGTTTCATGTTTCTATGTTGAGAAAGTATGAACCAGATCCATCACATGTACTTTAACCCGATGAGGTTGAGCTTGATCCTTCACTTTATCGATCGGAAGGAAAAGATATTGTGTAATAAAATGATTCCACTAGTTCGAGTACAATGGACACGACAAGGTCTGGAAAAATAAACGTTGGAATTTCAAAGCAAGATGCGAGAATCATATCACGAAGACGACCCTCAGAATTCCAGAAAGATGATAAAGTGTTTTTGAAAATATCTCTCTTCAGAGGCATAGTTCGATTTGGCATGCGAGAGAAATTATCTCCACGATATGTTGGTCCATACGAGATCCTTGATCGAGTTGGAGATCTTGCTTATCTATTGGCATTGCCACCAGCTTTATATGCCATTCACGATGTGTTTTATGTTTCTATGTTGAGAAAGTATGAACCAGATCCATCACATGTACTTTAACCCGATGAGGTTGAGCTTGATCCTTCACTTTCCTATGTTGATCAACCTGTTCGCATTATCGATCGGAAGGAAAATATATTGTGTAATAAAATGATTCCACTAGTTCGAGTACAATGGACATGACAAGGTGTGGAAAAATCAACGTGGGAATTTGAAAACAAGATGCGAGAATCATATCCTCAATTGTTTGATTAGATTCCATCTATTCCATTGTATTTAATGTATAAGGATCCCTTTTCTGATTTTAGTTTTGATAAGTACTGTAACTGGTGACATATTTTATGTTTTCCAGTGTTATGTATATATGGACACTTGAGATTTCGAGGATGAAATCTTTTAAGTGGAGGAGAAAAGTAAGGACCGTGTATCGTATTATTGTAAATCATATTGTGATTATCGATAATTCATGAGATTGTTTTGGGATTAGAGAAAATATGTTGTGATAATGAAATATTGTATTAGAAATTGATTTGTCATTGAATTATATGCTGAAAAGCTAAAATAAAACAAAATTCGTTTGAAAGCTAATACATAGTATTAAAACTTTTATGTTTTGATTTTTGTCCAAATCCAATTGCAAATAGAGGCAACATTATCCCGAAGTGTATCGTATACATTTTAATCTCTACAATGACATATTTTGGGAGAATGAGCATAATTCTCGCGTCCGAGATCCAAATTGAGTGAGTTTGGTTGCAAATGAAAGCTAAGACATAGATCTACAAATTACATGTTGACCACTTTTATTAATTCGGACCCGAGAATGTTGGCAGAACATCCTGCGCCTGAGCGCGAGATGTTACCGCCCGAGCGCGGTATAAGGATTATCCGGAGGACAGAACACTCCGCGCCCGAGCACGATATTTTACCGCTCGAGCATGGCACAAATTGCATCCAAGGGGCAGAACACCTCGCTCCCGAGCGCGAGATGTTACCGCCCGAGCACGAGACCGCCTTTGGCCAGGTGATAAGAACGAGTTGTTATTACGTTTCTTTTAATTTTCTTCAATAATTCAAGAAAATACGAGAGAAAATCGATTTCTGTCTACCGAATCTACCTTGAAACGTTGTCCAAACTTGGAAAAAATTATATAATTGGAATCCTCGCGTCGAGAGCATTCTATTGAGGTAAATTTCTTCTAGTTTCAGCACCTCTATGTATTGAAATGCTGGAATAGCATGTATTTTAAGACTAGATCCATATATGCGATAGAATAACCGACAAGAAACTACGTTTTGAAGTCGGAATTGAAATATGTTATGCTTTCGATTTCATATGAATTTTTGAAGTTTCAAAGGATTTTTGAAACTTAAAACATTGATTTGAATGAATTGATTGATTGATATGAATATGTTATTGATGTCGATAGATTTTTATATTGATATCTTCAAGCTACATCGACGAGAACGAAGATTTGAGGTATGTTGTGACCGATTAACATACGACATGTATCTGTATCATATGATATATGTTTGATTGATTTGATTGAGATTATGTGTCTATATGTCTTATTTGTTGAGTTTGTGTGGAATACATGACATACACGTTGAGCTATGATCCTTAGATACCTTGATATGATTGGATTTGATTCTGGGGTTTGTGTACACGATGCTATGTTTGGCATCATATGGCGCTTAAAGCATAGTCATTAGTGTCCCCAATGATTGATTGAGATTTGGGATTTAAGGGCGCTTTGTCGATGCTATCATACGAGTATCCCTGATTGAGGCCTGTGTGCCAGCTCGAGCATTTGATTTGATAGTATTTCGTTTGATTCTGACATGTGCTTAGTGGATGGGCATTTGACCTGATACCTCCACGACATACATGTATTGCATACCATATATCATTGTTTAGATACTTGTAGTATATATTGTGGTTGTTTCAGACTGAGCTTTGCTCACCCCAAAGGGGGCTGTTGTTGTCGTTGTATGTAGACAATGACACGTACTACAGGATATCAGGAGGCCGGAGAGGAAGCTTCTGGAGGGAGTCACAGTTTGAGCTGAGGTCTTCTGGAGGGAGTCACAGTTTGAGCTGAGGTTTTATGTTTTGTTTCACAGTATATATATATATATATATATACCGGGGCATGTCCCGAGGATATGAGTTGTTTGCTTGTAGTTGGTTTTGATTACGTGTGGGAATATTTTATGATGTGAGATGAAATACTATTTTTTAGTATTCAAATAACATATTTTGGGCTAATGGAAAGAAAATTTAAACTCGTTTTCAGCTGTAATTAATTAACCTTAATCAAATTACAATGTAATAACGATTAAGAGTTAAGGGCCTCACACTTATGATGCTTTTGAGAGGTTTTTTAGAGGATGTTAGAGTTAAATTTATTTTTGAAATAATGTTAGCTTAGGGTTGGTCGACGTTTACAATTATATGTTTTAAATGTGTTCTTTTGGATTTTAAAATAAAAGTTGGTTAGGATTTTTAAATGGTGCAAAATAATTGTATATGTGTGTATGAGTTTGGCCGAAGGTTGTAAAGAAAAAAAAATTCTAGTAAATTTTATAGAAAAATGAGTAGTGGACGTTTCAGTTGGTATTAGAACAATGTTCCTGCAAAGAGTTGTGTCACCGCCAATTCTGGAGAGCTCAGTCTTCAAGCCTCAAGTCTGTAAGTTTAATTACTTTACATGATTTTTATGATCACACATGCAAGTGTACATAGTTTATACGTTTACGTTACATGTTTATTAGCTTTTTGAAGTTAAATGTTTTATATTCTTTAAGTTGATCAAATAGAGATTAGTACATGCTGCATGATTAAAAACTTAGATTTAAATTCATGTTGGTTACGTTTATAATTTGGAAAACATTCAGATATAATGCCTCCTAGACGGGAACCTAGTACTAATAGGAAAGTTGAGACTAATGGGGATCTTCAAGGGAATGCACCCCCACCTCCTAATGGGGATGCTGCAACACGTGCTCTAGAGGGCATGGCACGTTTCTTTGAGCAGCAGTTTCCTCAGGCTCTGAGGTAACAGCTCGACGTTTATGATCAGTTGCAGAGGCTAGGTCCGAAGGAATTTTCTGGCACCACCGACCCGTTTGCTGTTGCGGGTTGGATTCGCTCTTTTGAGGTGCATTTTCGTTCTCTAAATATGGGAGACATTGACCGAGTTACTTTTGATACTTATATGCTTCGAGACGATGATTCTCTTTGGTGGGAAGGAGCTGAACATAGTGTCAGTCTTGCTAGAATCACTTGGAAGCAATTCAACAACATTTTCTATGAGAAGTATTTTACTTTCGACTTCTAAGGGCGCCTGAAGATGAATTTATTACTCTCCATCAAGGATACATGACTGTGACTGAGTTTGTTAGAAGATTTGACAGGGGTTGTCACTTTGTACCCCTTGAAGCAATTCCATATGCCGTGATGTGATGAAGATGTGACCGGAGGATTATGCAGCTTCCACTGCTTGTGCATTCCAAGCTGAGCAAGCCCTAAAAGATATTGACTTCGAGATGCAGCACAAGAGAAAGCAGCACCAGTAGAGCTCTCAGCCAGTCAAGAGGCAATTTAAGGGAGCTCCGAATGCTCAAGGGCAAGAAAAGCCCCAAGGACAATGGAAGAAGTTGGGACAACAAAACCACCACCGCCTGGAGCACCAAAACGTGAAGAGAGGCCATTCTGCAAAGAATTCAATTGCTTACACTATGGCAAGTGCATGTGGGGATCATATAGGTGATTCATATGCAAGGAAGGACATAAAGCTGCTGATTTCCCGAAGAAGAAAAGACCAACAGTGGGCAGAGTTTAAGTGATGCATGATGAAGAAGCCTAGGAGGAGCTAGACGCGACTCTAATCAATGGTAACCTAGTTATTGTAAGTTTTTATATTGCTCGTATTGCATGAAATGTTAAATTGGCTATGAGAATTGATTTGGGATCAAGAAGAACCTAATAGAAAATAGGTTCCATGCTCTACTATAGTTGGACTTAAGAAATGATAATAGAAACTACAAAAATTGAGCATGAATTATGAGCCTTAATTATGCAAAGGAGATAATTAAATCAAAATAAGAATTTTAAGACTTGAAATTGAGAAAAATCGAGAATAATGGCATGCATTGTATTTTCGAAAATCTATGAGGAACAAATTGCAAAATTCAAACTTAAGGGGCTTAAGTTCACATAGCCGAAATTTGAAGAGGCTAATCTAAATTTTTAAAGAGTCCAAGGACTGAAAGTGAGATAAACCAAAATTCTAGGATGAATATGGAATTTTTGAAATTCAGGGACTAAATTGCTAATTTTAATAAGTCTAGGGCCTGTTTTTGCAATTTTCTAAATCCTAAGGGTTAAAAGAATAAATTCCAAAATTATATGGCCTAATTTAAAAGAATTCGAAATTTATGTGGCTAGAATGGCAAAATTCGAAACTTTTTGGGATTAAAAAAGCAATTTTCGAAATAATGATAGAATTTGTTTAAGCTCCAACACGAATAGATTTAACGACGTATTCGTCACAGGAAGGATATTAATGCTAGGTGTAGCTACGTACACATTTCTGGATTCGGAAGCTACACACATATTCATATCCGGAACATTCATCAAGCGACTAAATATTATACCCGAGGATATGGGATTGGGCTTCAAAGTTTCTATTCTTTCTAGTGATCAAACGATCACTTCGAGCATTGTGAAAATCTGGAGCTTCGTTTGCAAAAAGATGTGGTTCGGGCAGACCTTATCGTACTCCCAATGCCTGAATTCGATATCATACTTGGTATGGATTGGCTATCTTTGAATGAAGCTTCGATAGATTTTTGACAGAGGTCAATGACTATTCGACCACTTAGCGGCAAATCTTTTATCATTGAGGCAGCGTGAAACAAGCAAATGCCGCACATCATTTGCTGCATCAGTGCGAGGAAAATTTTTAAGCGAGGCTGTCAAGCTTTTCTAGCATGTGTTACTTGATCACCCATTCCTGTCAGTCAGACGCTAGATGATGTTGAGGCCGTCAGAGACTTTCCTAGCGTCTTTGCTGAGGACGTTTCTGGCATTCCACCGGACCGAGTAGTGGAATCAGCTATTGAGTTGATTTCTAGCAATGTGCCAATTTCTAAGGCACTCTATCGTCTAGCACCCGCCGAGATGAAAGAGCTAAAGGATCAAATTCAAGAATTGCTGGAAAAGGGTTTTATTCGCTCAAGTTGTTAACCGTAGGGCACACCGTTATTATTCATGAAGAAAAAAGATGGTAGTATGCGACTCTGCATTGATTATCGAGAGTTGAATAGAGTCACTATCATGAATAAGTATCTCTTGCCTAGAATTTAAGACTTATTTGATCAATTGCAAGGAGCATCGATTTTCTCAAAGATAGATCTTCGTTCAGGATACCCCAAATTTAAAGTAAAAGAGTCTGATGTTCATAAGACGACTTTTAGGACTCGGTATGGGCACTATGATTGAATGATCATGTCATTTGGGTTGACCAATGTGCCGGCGATCTTCATGGATCTCATGAATCGCGTATTTCAGCTGTATCTGGATCAATTCGTCATAGTCTTCATTGATGATATTCTGATTTACTCAAAGATCCGAGAAGAGCATAGTCAGCACTTGAGAACGACTCTACAATTATTTCAATATAGAAATTTATACTCTAAGTTCAACAAATGCGAGTTTTGGCTCGAGAGTTTCGTTCTTAGGCCACATTATTTCTAGAGATGGAGTTGAAGTTGATCCAAGCAAAGTCGAGGCAGTTAAAGAATGGCCTGTAACGAAGAGCGTAACCAAGATCCATAGTTTCTTGAGTCTAGTTGGCTACTACCAAAAGTTCATTCAAGGATTCTGATCTACTGTGGTAACCTTGACAGCTTTGAAGAAAAATAATGCAAAATTTATTGGGGATCCGAATGCCAAGAGAGTTTGGAGAAGTTGAAGCGAGCTTTGACTTCAGCGCCATTTCTATTGATGCCATCGGGGCAAGGAGAGTATGTTCTTTATATGGATGCTTTGGAACACGGTTTGGCGCTGTTTTGATGCAAAATGACTGATTATAGCTTATGCGTCTAGACAGTTGAAAGTTCATGAGAAGAATTACCAGACACACGACCTAGAGCTTACAGCAGTAGTGTTTGCATTTAAGATTTGGAGACAATACTTTTATGAGAAGTGTAAGATTTTCACCGTCCATGAGAGTTTGAAGTACTTTTTCCCCAAAAAAAGTTGAACATGAGGCAACGAAGATGGCTAGAGTTGGTAAAGGACTACAAATTTGATTTTAGCTACCACCAGGGCAAAGCTAATGTAGTTGCGGATGCATTGAGCAGAAAGACAGCAGTTATTGCCCAGCTATCACTATAAAGACCGTTGCAGTCAGAGATTCGGCGATTCGAGCTTGCAGTATAGGCTAGGAGTGAGGCCCCCAGTCTTGCTACTATGACAGTTCAGTCGACCTTGAGGGATAGAATTAGAGAAGGTCATTCTTCTGATGAGCAAGTACAAAAACGGAGACAGAAGGATGAAGCTAAGGGTCGGAAGCTGTTTTTTGCAGAGGATGAAATAGTTCGATATCAAGATCGACTATGGTTCCTAGTGGCGATTCAATGCAAGAGATTATTATTAAGGAAGCTCACAATACCTAGTACTCCATTCATCCTTGAAGTACGAAGATGTACAAGGATCTACAGTTGTTGTATAGGTGGCCGGGCATGAAACGAGAAATCTTATGTTTTGTGCCCGAGTGTCTGACATTCCAGCAAGTTAAGGCTGAGTATCAGAGGTCAGCCAAAAAGCTTAAGCCACTTCCTATCCCTGAGTGGAAATGTAAAATTATTATTATGAACTTTGTTGTGGGACTGCCGAGGACTATCAAGGGATACAATGCCATATGGGTGATTGTTGATCGTCTTACGAAATCAGTACACTTTCTACCTATAAATACGACATTCACCATGACACAGTATGCAAAGTTGTATATTCTAGAGATAATCCGACTGCATGGGATTCCAATGGCTATCGTTTCTGACCGAGATCCGAGGTTCACATCATCTTTCTGGAAAAGTATACACGCGATGGGGAAAAATTGTTATTCAGTACAGCATTGCATCATCAAACCGATGGTCAGTCTAAAATGGTGATTCAAATCTTGGAGGATCTACTTCGATCTTGTGTGATTGATTTCCACGGAAGTTGGGAATCGAAGTTACCTCTAGTGGAGTTCATCGAAAACAATAGCAATCAATTCTCTATACGAATGGCTACTTACGAGGCACTTTTATGGAAGGAAGTGTAGATCGCCTATACATTGGGATGAGGTTGGTGAAAGA
Source organism: Primulina huaijiensis (assembly GCF_012295235.1). Lineage (NCBI taxonomy): Eukaryota > Viridiplantae > Streptophyta > Magnoliopsida > Lamiales > Gesneriaceae > Primulina > Primulina huaijiensis. The sequence goes on from NC_133309.1 coordinate 9,840,857, forward strand.
GAGGAATTCGATAAAGACTTGATCAAGCAAACAATGGAACTAGAAGTCAAAATCTGAGATAGGATGAAGAATGCACAAAGCCGACAGAAGAGCTACGCCGACAAACGACGACAAGAGCTAGAGTTTGTTGTAGGCGACAACGTATTTGTGAAAATAGCACCAAAAAAGGGTGTTATCAGATTTAGCAAGAAAGACAAACTTAGTCCGAGGTTCATAGGACATTTGAGATTTTTGAGAAGCTTGGAACACTAGCCTATAGAGTGGCGTTGTCACCGATGCTAGCTAAAGTACACAATGTGTTCCATATCTCAATGCTGCGAAAGTACATGTCGAACCCATTCACATGTACTAAATCACGGGCCTCTACAATTGTAACGCCCGAAAACCTGAACACACTAACCACATGCATGCATGAAAATTATTTGAATTAATTTAAATGAGTGGCATAGAAATGTGATTATGTATGAGCATGGTTTAATGATTATTTAATCGAATGTTATGAATGTGAACTTTCTGTAGTCGAATACGCGAGGTACGGCAAAGGCGAGAGAACCGCGGAAAATTTTGATAAAGTTTCTACTTTTAGAAAGTTATAAATTGAAACTCTATATTTAGTAAGTTCAAATTAGGAAAATAGCAATCTATTTATAGTAAGGGACAAATTTAGTCGGTAACGAACTTTTATAAAGAAAAGAAGTTGTTTCGGGCGTGCGATATTAGAAACGAGTGGCACCAAATATTTAAAATATTTATGGTTTTTAGTAGGATTAATTAAGTATTTAAATAATTCTTTAATTGGGCCTAGATTAGCAAATATTGAATTAAATAATTAGGAACCATTAAATAAATTTAAGCCCACTAATAAATAATTAAATAAAACCTACCCACCCCACACCATACCATTCACGCCTCCCTCACCATGAGCACACATTCACACACACTAGAACTTTAGAAGTGGCCGAAACTTAGGAAGCAAGGGAAGAAGGAAAGTTTTCGTCCTGTTCGTTTCTCGTCGCGCCATCTACCTTTTTTCATAAGAATAAAAGTTCAAGCATGTTTTCATCCTTTCTTTATGCACCATTCAATCCATATTATTGCATGTGTTATGATTTTGTGTGTAAATTTTACAAGAATGATGGTTTTCAATTTCCTACATGTGCATATCATGTTTTCATAAAAGATTCTTATTGTTTTGGGAATTGTTCAAGGAGGGATGCAAACCAAGAGATTTAAGAGTCAACCTAAATGTCTAAGAATAAGTTTTGAAGGGACTATGTCCATAGGGGTCCCCTCAAAGCCAGCACCACCTACACATGAATACCATGAAGGCCGAGAGGTGGGAAGTCGGGTGGCCTTGGGTCACTACGGCTAAGGGGGCTGCATGGGCCCCTAGCCATGGTCTGGAGGTTTGGGTTAGAGTCCTAGAAAGGGCTATGATTGGTTTGGTCAGGGCTTGGTTTGGTTGTTTGAGTGATGGAACCGAAACTCCATAAACATGCATTTCTGGGCAGTTTTTGGGCGTGGGGTTCCTAGGGCTACGGAGTTCGGTGCAAGGGCTAGAACAGGGGCTGGGGACATGCCTCAGGGTCCTGGTGAATGGTTGGAATGAGCCAAGGGCCGAAACAAGGGCTGTGATGGTTGCTGGTGCGCGAGGGAGTAGCTGCGTGCAAGACTTGTGCGCTGCTAGTGGGAGGGATGTGGAACCTTGATCGTTGGTTCTGTGTCCAAAAGGGCCTGATCATGGTCTTATTTAGTGTCTAAAGGAGGGGTATAGGGCCTGGTTTGGGGTTGTTTCGAGCCGTTGTCCGTTTGGGGTCGTAATTTGTCCGAACGTGTCAAAAAAGGGGCGAAGTGAGACTAGGTTAAAATTTTATTCCACGTTTTCGTATTTGGCTTGGGCTTGGGGACTTCCAGAAGCTTAAATGATATCTTAGAATGTTAAGAAATGTCTGGTCTTGGGTTGGTTTGAGTAGGAAGGGTAGTTTGTTTAACTAAAAATGCGAAAACGATGGTAAACGAGCGATCTGGTAAGAGAATGGAGTCGTTTTTGAAACGTATGTCCTAAGATTGAATTTTCAACACGTTACTGAATATTTTTTGGTGTTTTTAAAGTTTTTAAATTGAGTCGTCAACTTGAGTCAAAGTTAAAGGTCGTCCGGGTACGTATAACGTTGAATCTTGAGCGGTCGGTTCGAGGAAAGCCAAGGTGGCTTTGCAATTTACAAAAACAATTTCACATCATGAAAAATGTTATTTTTAGAAGTTTTAAAGTGCATGTATGATATATGCTATTTTAGAACTTTTAAAGTATTTGCATGTATTTGCTATTTTTAGCAATCTCGACGTATATGAATGATATAAAACATCTTTTTGGTAATTTTTAAAGAATAAGGAAAGTTATGAATGTTTTATGAAATGATAAACTAAAGAAAAATATTTTCGAGGAATACGAAAAGATCGTGTCGTAAAAATAGTAAGGGATCCGTTGAAAACAGGAACGGTGAACTTTCAATGAAAAAAGTGTGTGAACCATCGAAAACAGGGACGAGAATCTCGATGATAATGGATCCAGTCGGTGTGATCGTCGAAGGAGTGGACGTTGAACCCTGCGACCTAGTACTTTGGTTTATAGATTGATCAATCGAATGAATGTTGTCACTTTTGGGGATCAGACTTCACCTAAAAATGATAATTTTAAATTGAAAATGTTCATATCTACGCATGAACTATAAAATCATCCGGGAGGCGCAGTGAATACACGAGGACCTAGAAATTCCGCATATGTTAGTTTTTTGATGATTTTATGGTTTATCGCTTTTAATTATAGACTGTTAAGATTCTAGAATTTATTGAGTTGAATTTTATACTTTTATTTCTTTATTTACTTATTCTACATGAATGGTTTTGGATATTATGGATACATATATATACTGAGAAACAAAACATAAAACCTCAGCTCAACTTCGACTCCCTCCAGAAGTACCCTCTCATGTCTCATGATATCCTGGAGTAATTGTCATTGTCCACATACAAAGGCAACAACAGCCCCCTCTGGGGTGAGAAAAGCTCCGTATGAAACAACCACCATATATACGACAAGTATCTAAACAATGATATGATATGCAATGCATGTATGTCGTAGAGGTATCAGGTCAAATTCCCATCCACTGAGCATATATCAGAATCAAACAAATTGCTACCAAATCAATGCTCGAGCTGGCACACCGACCTCAATCAGGGATACTCGTATGATAGCGTCGAAAAAGCGCGATCAAATCCGAAATCTCAATCAATCATCGGGGCCACTAATGAATATGCTTTAAGGACCACATAATGCCCAACATAGCATCGTGTTCAAAAACCGCAGAATCAAATCTAATTATATCAAGTTATCCAAGAATTATAGTTCAACGTGTATGTCATGTATGCCACATCAAATAAGGCATATAGACATGTATTCTTAATCAATTCAATCAAACATATGTCCTATGATACAGATACCTGTCTTATGTTACTCGATCGCAACATACCTTATTTTTCTTCGTCTACTCTCGATGTCTTTCAGTTGAGTCAACCCATATTCTATGCTGCAATTTAATTTATATATTAACGCTAACAATTCAATTATCACTCATTTTTATTCATTAATACTTACCTCTCCACCCCGGTAAAGCATGTCCGGGGTTTAGATCAGGATTGAAAAGCGGTAAAACATGACCAATGACCAATCCGCCCGGTAAAGCATGACTGGGGATCTCATGTATGTGGTAATTGACATCTCTGCCAGCCCAGTACTGTGGTTTAGTCTGATCAGGCGTATTTATCTGTGGGTCACTTTCTTTGGAACATATATCTACACAAAATGATTATGTTTATGCATGTTCAAGTATGTATGATTCAAGTATGTTTATGAAAAGTTTTACGATATGTTGGCACGTCTACGTTTATGTTAGTACGTTCACATTCAAGTATGTATGGTCTACTTTAAAAACGCATGTGTTTTTATTAAGTATTATTTGTTATTATCAGTTTATACATGTTGAGTCTTTAGACTTACTAGACTTGATCGATGCAGGTGAGTACGAGCATGAGGAGATGAGAGGTAGGGATCAGTGAGCTGGCTCGGACTGCGCAGAGGCTAAACCCGAGGACCGCCTATGTTTTAAGAATTTTTATGCAAATTTCAACTACTTTGATTCATTTTCACGGGATATCTTTATGATATTTAAACAAACGCTTTTGTTTCAAACTTTGGTTGTAATGGTTTTACTTTAAATATTTTAGACGAGTAGATTATCTTTATCGCAATTTGAAAGTTTACTATTTATTGAAGGAAATTTTTATTTTTTCGCAAATTTCAATTATTTCAAAAATATGGTATGTTACACTTCAAGAGGGCTTTATATGAGAAGTACTTTCACTGCAGATGTCCGCTCAAGATTGAAGAGAGAGTTTATGAGTCTCTGCCAGGGGCATGCATCAGTTGCTGAATTCGTCCAGAAGTTTGATCGGGGCTGACACTTTGTGCCCCTGATTGCAAATGATGCTGCAGAGAAGTTACGTTATTTCTTTGATGGATTGAGGCCGGCGTTTCGTCGGGATGTGATGTTGTCTGACCTGATTGATTATACTGCTACTGTTGCTATAGCCTTTCGAGCCGAGCAGTCACTAAAGGACATTGAGTGCGAGATGCAGCGAAAAAAGAACCATGCCCAACAATCAAATCAGCAAAATAAAAAACCATTCATGGGGCCTAGAAAGGGACAAGGTCGGCAGAAGCAAGGAGCACCGAGGCAATAAAAAAAACCGGCAGCACCAAAGAGTGATGTCAAGCCTTTTTGCAAGGAATGCAACCGCCACCATTATGGCAAGTGTCTATGGTTCTCTGGAAAGTCCTTCAAATGTGAAAAGCAAGGATATATCGCCCTCTTAGGGCATACATCATGCATGCCGAAGAGGCTGAGACAGACACTACACTTATTACAAGTCTTTTAATCAGCATTTCTTTTTGCCGATTTATTTTGGATATTTAGGAGGCATGATAGAATTTCTTATGGTATAAAGAATGATTGTTGACTCATTTGCAACTGTTAGAAAGTCCTAGACCGTGAACTCTAGGAACTTGAAATTTTGGACATTTATTGGTTAAGAAGTGTGTGTTGGATGGGTTGTTAGTGTAATTTCAGGAAGTATCCGTCTTGGGGGTGTAGCCATGAATGCACTATTGGGTTCTGGAGCTACACATTCCTTTATTTTTGAATCTTTTGTGAGCCGTCTGAAGGTCTCGAGTGAGCAGTTGCGTTTGGGATTTAGAGTTATGGTGCCATCGGGAGAGGAGATACTATCATCTAGTTTGGTTCGTGATGTTGAGTTCGAGATGCAAGGACACCTCGTTCGAGCTGATCTTATTGTACATCTTATGCCCGAATTCGACATTATTTTAGGAATGGATTCGTTAGCAGCGAATAGAGCTTCTATTGATTTTCATTGGAGGACCGTATCTATTAATCCCACCAGTGGGGAGTCATTCTGTAAGGTCCAAAATTACGACGACATAATCCAACTGCATGCAAATCTAGAGAAAATTGAAATAGCTAATTAAATGAATTTTAATTGCTAAATTGATTATATTTGATATGTTTATATGATTTTAAAGTAGTTTTCTACTTGAATGCATTAAAACATATTTTTAAAGGTTATTTGAGTTGCGATCGAGGAATCAAAACCGATGGATGAAAAATGGAAAATATGTTTATTACATAATTGTTTTTAATTATTTAAAATAAGGTTGATGTTTTTTGTTATTTTTGAAAATAATAAGTTTTGAGGTGATTTTATACGCCGAGATGTAATTTTTATCAGTATTCTATTTTCAACAAAAGTACGAATTCTTTGACAACTCGGCTAATAATTTCAAGAACTTTCCTAAACGAAATAATTTTTAAATGCATTATTGGGCTTATTGGGCCTATTATGTGTCTTGTTAATGGGCTTAATCTAGCACACTTATTAATTAACAAATAATTAAGCCCAACACCCTGCCCCATTTAATTATATATGCACACCTCCCACTCCCTAAACCTCACAAGACTCCTAGCACTCTCTAAACACACGCACACACACATTAACAAGAGGAAAAGCTTCGAAAATTTGAAGGTCTATGTAAACCACATGTATACAAGTTATTAAATTCCTTGTGTATTTCAATTAATTGTTTTAATTGCAAAAATTAATTATGTTGTGCATTTTGACATTTTTAAAATATACTTTTCTACATGGTTGCTTTAAAATGTATTTTTAAAGATTATTCAAGTTGCAATTGAGGAATAGAGACCGATGGCTGAAAAATAGAAAATATTTTTATTAAATAATCATTTTTAATTATTTAAAATATGGTTGATGTTTTTTCTTATTTTTTAAAATAAGGAGTTTTGAAGTGATTTTATACGACGAGACGTAATTTTTATTGTGTTGGATTTTTAACAAAAATCGAACGTTTTAGCAACCCGGTTAATAAATTCACAAACATTATTAAATAAAATATTTTGATTAAGCACTAATGGACTAATTGGGCCTAATTAACATTGTTAATGGGCCTAAGCTACAATTAGCATTTTATTATTATTTAAAGTGCAAAATCACACCTTTACTCACACAATTCACACGTGTCCCCTACCACAAAGCATCACAATTCTTTTCCATCAAATTCATGGCACACACAAGCAAAGATCAAGAGGAAGCTTCGAAAATTTCAACGATTCTTCAAGCCATCGTCTTCGTGCCAACGTTCTTCGATTCGTCAACATAGAATCGTGCGTTAAATACGCAAAGGCACGCCTATTCTTCCCTCTTACTCATCTATCACACCATAGTAATTTTTTCAACATATTTTGCATGAAAAACAAGGGACACTTGGTTATATTTTCATTTTTGCATCAAGGATGGTTTTTAAATCATGTGTGTTGATCCAAAATTATGTTTAACATGATCCTAAGGGGCTGCCATGATTAGGAAATGTTTAAAGTTGGTTTCTACATGTTTTAAAGAGTCATAAGTTACACAAAACATGCTGCACACCAGACACGTTCAAGCTGGAAATCGAAATTGATGATTGGTGATCATGGGCTCGAGTTGTAAGGATTTGTGGTTGGGCTTGGTCTCGGCTAGTACTTGGGCTGGCTAGGGTCCGTGAGGGGTCAGGGAAGGAGTCATAGATAAGCTAGGACTCGAACAAAAGGGCTGGGAAGGAGTCCCAACCCAAGAAGGGGGCGTGCAGCGCGCTTGTGTGCAACAACGTGCAGAGGGTTAAGGGGCTCGGCTAGAGGGCTTTGGCTGGGCTTGGTCAAGTGGTTATGGTCCTAGGAGGGTGCTCAAGGGTCAAGGTCAGGGGATGGCTTGGTTGGCTAGGTCCTAGGTTCGCATGTAGAGTCCTAGCTCAAAGGGAGTTCTCGGAAGTTTGTGTTGCTGGGTCGGGGGCTTCGGTTTTGGGAGTTCTAAGGATCCAGTAGGGTCCATAGGGGGGCTGGATTGAGGTTGGCTCACAATGGTTCGAGCATGACTTGATAAAAATTGGAGATGGCTCGAGGTGTAGGCTAGGCGCTTGGTTAGGATTTTCATTGAGGAAATTTATTCAAAACATGGCTCACGGGGGTCGAGTCATGGTTCACGAGGGCCAAATAATTATTAAAAGTATAAGTTTTTAATTTGGGATTTTTATATTAAAGTTTGAATTAATTCGGTATTAAAACACATTAAAAACGAACAATGAAGGAATAATTAAAAAGTCTAGTATTTAAGCTAAATAAAATTGTGATAAATTTAATTTAAGCTTAAATAATTATTTGGGATGTTTAAGAGTCAAAGAAATTAAGAAAAAGTCAAAAAGTGAAATTTTATTTCTAGTGATAACACGGTAATTTTACACCCGAAAATTAGTAAACGTCATGACTGTGCTCTAAATGCTGTTTTATATGTTAAAATGTTTATAGAATTTATGATTTAATATGGGCATTCAAAAGATATGTTGCATGCTTGGTTTAAAGAAAAACGATATTATTATACATGTTTTTATAAAGTGATGGAAATACGAAATGTTGAAGGATGTTAAGGGATTGTGACTGATACGATTATACGAATACGTTGATATGTTAATAAGAATGCCAAGACTCAGTTGACAGGTGAGAGTGTCACCGATGTCCCCTCCGCCCAGTACTGTGGCTATATGTAGATGGATCCATCGCCCCAATAGAATACGAATACGAGTCACAATAAACGATCTGAATTCAACGAATACGAATATGAATATGAATATGCTTATTATGAATATGAATATGTTGATACGAAAATGTTATGTTTAAGTTTATGCATGATTATGAAAATGTTATTTTACGTACAAGTATTTTTCACTGTTGTATGTGATCTGTATACATATTATGTTGTAATCAAGATTATTTTGTGTAGAGTCTTTAGACTGACTAGGTGTGATTGAAGCAGGTGAATTTGATGGGGGTCTTGATTGTTGACTTTGCTGGACTGACGGTGCACATGACCCGAGGACCAGCGCTTTTATTTTTCCGCACTTATGATTTATGTTAAAGATTTCACGATTTTTTATTTATGCTTTGAGTGGTTTTTGAGAGGTTGATAGTATGTGTTATACTTTTCAAATATTGCTTTTTAGGTTTGTTAAAATGTTTGACGATTTTAAGAATTGAACAATTTCCTTGATTTTTCAAATATAGTTGGCTGATTTATTTTTAAATGGTGTCCAAAATATTTTAAGTATATTATTATGTATTTCCGTCGAATTTATGTGAGGTTTAAAAAAAATTCTAGTACTTTTTAAGCAAAACGAGTAATGCACGTTTCAGTTCTCGTCGTCGTTCTTTGCATCGTCAACATATTTTCGTGCATTATATATGCAAAGGCACGCCATAATTCTTCCTTTTCTCATCTATCACACCCTAATATTTATTTAATTATGATTTGTATGAAAAACACGTTCCCTTCTTCATTATTTTCGTTTGATGCATAAACATGTGTTTTAAAGTTTGATTTTTGTTCCAAAAACATGATATATGTTTACACGAAAGGGCTACCATGATTAAGGATCACGATGGGTTGTTTTTACACAAGTCTAAGAGTCCTAAGAGGCAAGGTAATAGGCTGCACGAATTAAGAACAAGATGGAACCGATTATTCCATGTTTTGTGTCAAGGGTTCGGGTTTGAGGGATCAACAATGTATGGCTCGGCTTTGGCTCGACCAGGGCTAGGTTGGGACGTGGTTGGGTCAGTAGAGGAGTCCTAGCCACGCTAGGGCTCGAGCACAGTGGCTGGAAAGGAGTCCTAGCTACCCGAGCCGTATCGCGAGGGGCAGCTGGGCGTGAGGGGTTGTGGCTTGGCCAGGGCGGTCAGGGCTTGTATAGGCTAGGACACAGAGAGGACCAGGGTTGGTCCAGTGAGTGGTGGCCTGGGCATGGAGTTCTAGTGAAGATAGAAATCTTGGGCGCATGTATGAGCGGCTCGCGCAGGTCATTGTCTTCGGGCAGGGGGTTGCAGCGGGCTAGGGGCTGGGTCATGGGGTTCTGGCTGGTTAGTAAGGTCCATAGGTTGCCTCCGAAGGGGTTGGCTCGGGGTGGCTCGGGTGCGGCTCGAGGGAGAAGGGAGATGGCTCAAGGGTTTGGTTATGGTTCGAATTTAGGGCTTTAAACGGCTAAGGCTGGAACCGTGGGTCCATGGGGGTTGTGCATGGGTCACAAGGGTAGATTAAGTAATTAAAAGTCTATATTTAAAGTTTAAGAATTTTATATTAAAGTTCGAATTTAATTCGAGAATAAAACGCATTACGAATTTCTAAATAAAGAATAAAAAAAAGTTATGGATTTAAGCTAAATAAAAATATGAGAAATTTGTCTAGAGTAACAGAAATAAAAAAAAAAAGTAAAAATCGTGAAATTTTACGTCAAGAAGTAAAATGGTCATTTTACACCTGAAAAATGGTAAACTTCAAGGCAGTGCCTGGAATGCTGCAAAAATGTTAATATGATTATTTTAAATGCTTATGGAATTTTGTAATGAAACGTTAACGTTAAAAGTTATGTTGCATGCTTGGTTAAAAAGAAAATGAATATTTAATGCATGGATTTTTATAAAGTGATGGAAATATGAAATGTTGAAGGAAGTGGAGTAATTGTGACTAAAACGTTGATACGATAATACGTAATGTGGGGACCCGGGCTCTAACTCGATTATCTTTGGGATTAATTGGATCTTTGCTAGAAAATGTGGGTCAAAATTTTGCTTTTAACATTAAATCAAATGTATAAATGAAGCATGGAACTATTCTTTATTCGATTAAACAATCATAATGTACATACAAGTCTGTTTTAGTACAATCATAAACTAGTGTTCAGAAAATCCAGTACACGTCAAGTACAAAACGACTAGTAATCTGCTATGCCCGAAATCACCACAATATCTTGATCTCTCATCTTGCGCGCGACCCTGATCCTGCCCCACCTGTCGTTATGTACACATACAGACACAACTACATCCGGAAACTCCGGTGAGAACAAATCCCAGTATAAAACATGTATACATGCATGTCATGCAAGTAAATACAAAATCATAACACATAAATCAGTAATTATGACACACCAGTGAATACAGATAAAACTCTTCAACTCTTATTCTTTGACTCGACTCATATCTAAGTCTAGGGATCCCGGTGTGAATAATACGTAACAAGTCTCCCACCTGCTCTCCCAATCGGGGTGGCGGTATGTCTTATTCCTAGACTTCGGTCATATCTGTATCGAATGTCTACAATCGGAGATGATCTGCTCCTATGCGTCGATACACCGAACGTCTAGTTTGACAATCTGTCAATGACTCCTATCTCAAATGCTTGAATATAAATCTATAAACAAGACATAATCATAATCAAACATAATTAAGAATCTAGTATGTGATTTTGGGAAACTCGTATCCAGTCTGAATCGAGTCATGTCTTCCCATGTTCACATGGATTATACCTTTCTTGTCGAACAATCTTTCGTAGCCGAAGTCTCAAGTTCAAAGTGGCCAATACAAATATCCTCTTGAAGTGCTTGATGAGAGGACCACAATTCTTAACTCGGATTCAAATTCGGTTGGCCGGATCTTGCGAAACCATCAATCGAAGCTAGGATGCAACTTGAAGGAAATTCTGAAGCATTTCTTGTTTCTCTCTCGTCCATCTCAAGCTGGAAATGAAGATAACACATTATATATGCATGGCAAGGACACTTGGCTTATTTTTCATTCTGCACGTCTCGCGCATATGCGCGACCTCAACCGGCGCATATGCGCGAGACCTTCGGTCTCGGCATTTTGGCTGTTCTGCTGCTCGCGCATATGCGCTCACTCTTCTCGCGCATATGCGCGAGGCCTTCGACCTCGGCACATGGAACTCACGCATATGCGCGCCTCTATGCCGCGCATGTGCGCGATACCTACGGGATTTCACCTTAGGCTAGCTCGTGCATGTCCCATTCTGATCGCGACTTGATCCATCTATAAGCGCTACACGTGATAATCATTAATCTCAGATTATCAACATAAAATTCTCGGGCATTACACGTAAGGTCAAGGCTTAGTTGACGGGTGAGAGTGTCGCTGATGTCCCCGCCGCCCAGTACTGTGGTTACATGTATATGGATCCATCGACCTTTAATACGAATACGAAAGTCAATATTAACGATCTGAATTCAACGAAAGTAAAACATATACATATATGATGAAAATAAATATGTTCAACAAGATATGAAAAATGTTTAAGTTTATGCATGATTATGAAATGTTATTTGAAGTAAAAGTATTTTCGCTGTTGTATGTGATTGTATATGTATTACTTGTTATCAAGATTATGGTTTGACGAGTCTTTAAACTCACTAGATGTGATCGATGCAGGTGATTATGATGTTGATGTTAGTGGAGGTCTTGATGGTTGATTTAGTGGACTGAAGGTGCACATAACCCGAGGATCAGCGCTAGTTTTTCCGTACTTATGAATTTAAGTTAATGCTAAAGATTTTTACGACTTTTATTTATGCTTTTGAGTTGTTTTTGAGATGTTGTTAGTTTTAGCTTTATTGCTAAGTTATGATTTTCAAACGTTTGATGCTTTTATATTTTTAAACTATTTTCTTTGGATTTTCAAATAAAGTTGGGTGTTTTATTTTCAAATGGTGTCAAAATATTTTAAGTATATATATATGTATATAGGCCGAACTACTGGATAAAAAAAAATTTCTAGTACTTTTTAAGAAAACGAGTAGTGGATGTTTCAGTTGGTATGAGAGCAATGTTCTTGCTAAAGGTTGTGCCAATGTCAGTGCCGAGAAGCTCAGTTATTAAGCCTCAATCTGTAAGTTTAAATGCTTCATATGAATTTTTTTTATGATACCTGCATGATTACATGAACTAAATGTTCACGTCAAATGATTAGTAGCTTTTTGAAAATATATGTTTTATATGCTTAAAATTTCTAAAATGGATTAGTATATGCTGCATGATTAGAAAACCTAGATTTAAATGCATGTTGATTACGTTTAGAATTTGAAAAACATTCAGATACAATGCATTCTAGACATGCACCTAATACTGATAATCAAGCCGGGAATACTGAAGAACGTCAAAAGAATGCACCCCCACCTCCTAATGGGGATGCTGCTACTCGTGCATTAGAGGGTATGACACATGTTTTCGAGTAGAAGTTTCAGCATGCTTCTAGACCACAGCATGATATCTACGATCAGTTTCGGAGGCTGGGTTCGAGTGAGTTTTGTAAGGTCCAAGAAATTTAATATACGTAACTTGAATACATGCAATCCAGGATTTTATTTAAATTATGTGTTTATTTATTTTTATACATTTAATGCATAATTATTGCATTATAGGGTTCTTTTCATGATTATTTTAAAAGTTCACGCATTAGGGTTTCTATATGCATTTCGCGCTCGATCGAGGAACGGAGACCGGGGAAATATCAGGAAAATTATTTTTATTACATGTTTATTTTTTATTAATTAATACCAGGGGTTTTAAGTGTATTTTTTAAAGAAATGGACTTTTTTTTAATTAATTAATACCATGTGTTTTAAGTGTATTTTTTCAAGAAATGAACTTTGTTAGGTATTTTTATCTCCCGAAGCATATTTTTTATCGGTTCGCAAATTTTATCTAATCAGAGCACGTTTTGATGGTCCAAGCAATATGTTCAAAAACTTACCCAAACAAAATAATTTTTTGGAGTGTGTTTGGGCTTGATGAGCCTATTTTTAGGCTTAGTGGGCTCAAGACCCATTTTAAACTTTTTAAAATACAATTAAGGGCCCATTAATGATTGATATTCTATTTAATTAATCCTTAAGCTACCCTAAACCTAATCCCCTCATATTAGCCGCCCACCCCACACTCCAGCAGACTCCTTCACATGATTTCCAGCAGCACTTTGCTGAAGAATTTCGGTCCTCAATTTTATTTCAAGAAGAGTTCATTCCCCGCTCCTCCGACGCTTCCCCGACGCGTGTTACTCCTCGTTTTCGTTCATAAAACATCAAGGCATGCCATGTACTTTTATTTTTGCATCATACACCCTACATAATTTCTGATATGTGTTTACTTGCATAAGTATTTCTCGATCCAGCATAAAACATGGAGATTTTTCGGTTTTTGTTCAAGTTCATGCATTCTTTTTCTCACCAATCACACTTTCTTGTATTTACGTGCAAGGGGCTGCTGGTTGTCGAGTCAAGGGGCTGTGTTTGATGGTAAGGGTCGTTTTAAAGGAGGGAGTCGAGGGTGTGCTCGGTTTTGTGATGATGGCCGAGAGGTTATGTTGATGCGTGCCTTGTTTTAGGTTGTAGTGCGAGCCAAGGGTGAAGCCGACGGCGTGAGGGAGACTCCAGGCCTTGGACTTGTCTCTGATGGGTTTGAGCCACGATCTGGAAGAGCTTGAACAACATTGGTCTTGACTCTAGGGCCGAACAAGAGAGACAAACCAAAGGAAGGTCCTAGTTGAGTGTTTTGGGTGGCTAGCGAGGGGATGCCATTATCAGCGTGCATGGGGCTGAGTCCTTGGGTTGGTTGTGTCAAGTATGGCCCTAGGGTTGTCTAGGAGAGGTTGGTTAGGAGCTTGTCCATTCGGTCTTGAGTTAGGGGCGAAATTATGGAGGGTAGTGCACCTAGGGTTTTCGATTGGGACTTGGCTAAAAATTCTAGCAGCTTGTGGCCTCATTTTGTGGGTTTTGGTGGGCTGGAAAATGTGGTTTAGAGGCTGGTAGGATGTATTTTAGGCATGGTTTGAGTTTGGGAAAATTATATTAAGCTTCTGGTTAAAACGAGACTCTGATTCAAGTTTTAAAACGAATCGGCTAAGTTTTGAAACGAGCTTGAGTATACGTCTAAGAAACAATTTTAATATATTTTGGGATGCTTTAAGGAGTTTGGTAAGATTTGGGTCAAAATTTAGAGGTATAGGGGTAAAATGATCATTTGGGTTTCTAGGAAATGTTCATTTTGCACCCGAGGTGAGATTTTAGTCTTGGCAGCGCCTTGAGCATATATTTTATCATGTTTTATATGTTTATGCATTATGTTTATGATTTTATGTAATTATGATAAATACTGTGCATGCATGGTTTCAAGGAAAATTTATGTATATGTATGTTTTTATTAAGTCGTGAATATGATGACACGGTTGAAGGATGTGATTTGTTTGTGACTAACACGATTATATGAGATATTATATGATACGATAGAGTTGAACAAGAGTCACAACTAATGAACTGAATTCAATTAAAAGAAAATGTATACGTATATGATGATATGCTGAGACATGTTTTGACAGGTTATGATTTATTACGACACGTTTACGCTCATGCTTTCAAGTTCATGAAATGTATGTTGATTGCGGTATTTTTCACTGATGTGTGCTATGTATATGTATTTACTATTAACGGTGCAGGTGTGTTGAGTCTTTAGACTCACTAGGCGTGTTTGATGCAGGTGAACATTTAGACGATGAGACTGAAGGTGCCAAACTCTGAGTAGGCAGGGCTGGATGTGCGAGCATGACCCGAGGACCACAATTTTTCGCACATCACGATTTCATGGGCTTTGAGTAGACGATTGATTTTATACGTTTTTAAGTTACGCTGTTGATTTTCAGGATTTTACTTGTTTTGTTTTATTCATGCTTGATTGAGGGCCGAGTTTGCAATTTTTACATCACAGTATTTTCTCTGCCGATTGTTTACGATAAATTTTTAAATGGCATATTTCTCGGCAGGGTTGCATGCATGAAAATTATTTAAAGTTTTATTTTCGAAAATGTTTGCTTTTAAAAAAAAAATTAATTCTTTATTTTAAATTAGTAGATGTTTTAGTTTGTATCAGAGAAAGGGTCATGTATAGGGTTGTGCCATTGTCAGCTTCTGCAGCTCAGTCTTCAAGCCTCAAGTCTGTAAGCTTTTATGATTTAAATGTTTTAAATGATTTACAGCTATCATCTGCTTGATTACAAGAGTTATGATTTACATTACAGGTTTAAATGCTTCCACGATTTAAGGATTTTTGTTTAAAAAAAAAACTAGATTAAATTGCATGAAGGGTTACGTTTAAAATTGGATTGTATTCAGATATCATGCCTCCCAGACGTGATACTAGTGCAGATCGTCAGGATGAGATTCCTGGAAGCGGCAGAGGCCATCCACCACAACCACCGCCTATGGATGTAGCCACCCATGTTCTGGAGAGTATGGATAGGCTACTGGAGCAGGTACAACAGGCTCCCAGGCCTCAGGGGGATGTTTACGAGCAGTTTAGGCACTTAACTTGATGCAATTCGGGGGCGCTACAAATCCATTATTGGCAGAGGGATGGATTTTATCACTGGAGCTGCATTTCGAGTACCTGCAGATGAGAGATGGCGACCGGGCCAGGTGCGCCATTTACATGTTGATGGAAGATGCATCCCTTTGGTGGGAGAGAGCCGCTCATGTAGTGGACTTGGCTACTCTTACCTTGGACAGATTCAAGGGGATGTTCTATGGGATGTACTTTCCAGCTGGCATCAGGAGCCGCCTAACGAGGGAGTTCATGAGTCTCCGACAGGGAGACTCATTTGTGGCTGAGTTTATCTGCAAGTTTGATAGGGATTGCTATTTTGCGCCCATGACAGCTAGAGATGTCGCCCAAAAGCTGCGGCATTTCTTAGACGGACTGAGACCCACTCTTCACCGGGAGGTCATGCTGATGAGACCGGCAAGTTATGATGAGGCCACCGCCTGCACTTTTCAGGCGGAGCAGGCTCTGCGGGACATAGACTCTGGGATGCAGCGGAAGAGACAACAGACTCAGTCCAATTCCAAGCCGCAGAAGAAGCAGTATTCGGGGCCACCAAGGCAGCAGGGGCAGCAGAAGCCCCAGGGACAGTTTAGGAGGCCCCAGCAACAGGTTCCGTTTCAGCGAGTGCAGGTGAGGGACCTTTAAAGACTTCATTTGCGGACATGAGGGCCACAAAGCAGAAGACTTCCCTAGAAAAAAGGGCCCCACTACTAGCCGAGCATATCTGATGCACGTCGAGGAGGCTGAGGCAGAGCAGAACTCATCGCTGATTACTAGGAGGACATATATTTCAGGTGTAGCCACGCATGCTTTGCTAGATTCAGGGGTTACACATTCATTTATATCTGAATCTTTCATCAAGAGGCTAGGAATCATACCAGTGACGATGGATTCAGGGTTCAGAGTATCGATTCCATCCGGGGAACAGATGTTCACCTCTCAGATAGTGAAAAGATTGGAGCTTCGGTTACAGAAATATACGGTGCAGGCAGATTTGATAGTGCTACCGTTGCCGGAGTTCAATATTATTCTGGGTATGGATTGGCTTTCGTTGAACGGAGCTGTCATAGACTTTCGACAGAGTTTAATATCTATCCGACCGCCTAGTGGGAAGCCGTTTGTTTTTGAGGAGGCCAAACATCAGCAGGTGCCACACGTCATTTCCTGCAAGGGCTCGAGGACGTGGATGTGGTCAGTGAGTTATCCAGTTTCTTCTCTGATGATGTTTAAGGCATTCCACCTGACAGAGAGATGTACTTCTCTATTGAGCTCATGCCAGGGATAGTGCCGATATCTAAGGCACCCTACTGTCTAGCACCTGTAGATCAGATACAGGATTCGCTAGATAAAGGTTTCATTCGCCATGGCTTTTCTCCACGGGGCACACCAGTTCTGTTTGTATCCGTTGCCGAAGGATGGCAGCATGCGACTGTACATTTACTACCGAGAGCTGAACAGAGTTGCAGTCAAGAACAAGTATCCATTGTCGAGGATCGAGGATTTGTTTGATCAGCTTCAAGGAGCATCAGTGTTCTCGAAGATAGACCTCCGATCCAGATACCATCAGCTGAAGGTGAGAGAGTCTGACGTGCATAAGACATCTTTCCTGAAACGACCTCGACCTTTTTTTTTCTTTTTTAAAACTAATAAACTAGAAAATACTATTTAAAAATAAACTTAACAATTTCATAAATAATAATAATTTAGCATTTAAATCTCAAGTGCATAAAAATAAATCTCTAAATAATCAACTAACCAAAAATCTTACGTCGACCTTCAAAAGATCAAGTAACATAAACTTTAAGCATAAAAATATCTCTAATAAAACCATTAACATAAATCTTTTATCTATCAAGCTAGTACGGAAACATAAAGGTCCCTCGAGAGTGTACTTCTGCACTCGATCCATTCAATCGTCAGCACCTCGCATAACATCATCAAATCCTGCATCATACAAACCTAGTAAGTCTAATGACTCAACACGTTCAAACATGGGTAGCAAATAATATACATACAATCACAAGCATTTAAAAATCATACTTTTATTTTAAAATAGCTTTTAATCATAAATCATATATCACAAATCATTTTAATCGTAAAGCTTTTAATCCTTTATCATTTTAGGTGAAGTTTGATCCTTGAAAGTGACTAGTTTTTATCCTTCGGTCGACTGCAGTATTAGCTCCACATGGTCCATGGGGGTGGGCACTAGGCTTCACCATGGAAATACGATCATCGAGGCTACCTCGGGGTTCTTCACCCATAGACGGGCTCCCTCTTGGGCCTTTTTCGCATAAATGAGCTCTCTTTGGGCCTTCTCCCGTAAATGGCCTCTCTCTAGGGTTTTTTCCCCTCACGACATCCCTACAAAATCATATATCATTTGTCACAATCAATTCACATCCCTCAAAATATTTTTCATTTACTTTTAAAAACATAAAACATCATAGCTATCCAAAAATAGCATTTTATATAGTATAAATTGAACAGCTTTACCATAATTCATAAAATATCATATTTTCCTCATAATCATCATTTTAAATCATAAAATATCATTTAACATGCGTTATGATCTTTCGGGACGCTTCCAACCTTTTACGTATTTTCCAATTGTAAAATTATTATTTTGCCCCTAGACGTAAAAATTCTCGATTTTGACTTTTTATTACTTTTAATAACATGGGCTTATCCCAAATAATTATTTAAGCTTAATTCTAATTTTTCCTAATTTTATTCACCTTAAATTTGAGGCTTTTCATTAAATTCATTAATTAACAGTTCGTGAGACGATTAACCCGCAACCACCTCGGACCCTCACTAACCCTGGACCATGCTCAGCTCCATCCAGACCAGCCGAAGCCCTCGGACCAGCCCCTAACCCATGCAACTCCCCCTGCCCACCACCAAGACACACACAGCTGCTACTAACTCACGCTGAAAGACTCCTAGCCAACCTAGGACACTTCCAGTCGAGCCACCACCGAGCTCACCTGACCTTAACCAACCTTGGACCATGCCAGTCCACACGAAGCGCAGCGCAGACCCCTGAACCCCTGCAGTCAACCACCTGAAACAAGAACAAGCTGTGCCCCTCTCAACTCTTGCTGCTTCTGCCAACATTGCGTGGAGGCTTATACCAAGGCCGACACAGAGCCCATGTAATGCCCAAGAATTTTATGTTGATAATCTGAGATTAACGATTATGGCTTGTAGCGCTTATAGATGGATCAAGTCGCGATCAGAATGGGACATGCCTGAGTTAGCATAGGTTATAATCCCGTAGGTATCGCGCACATGCTCGACAGAGATGCGCGCATATGCGCGAGTCCTATGTGCTGAGGTCGAAGGCCTCGCGCATATGCGCGAGATGATGAATTCAAATATGCCGAGGCCGTAGGTCTCGCGCATATGCGCGAGACGTGCAGAATGAAAAAAAAAATAGCCAAGTGTCCTTGCCATGCAATATATGTGCTGAGTCTTCATTTCTTCACTTATTCAGCAGCTGAAAATCGAGAACACTTCCATGGAAGCCTCAAGAATGCTCATAGCCTAGAACTTAGCTTGTACAAGATCTAACCACCCGAATTTCGATCCGAATTCATTTCCGTGCTCCTCTCATCAAAGGCTTCAAGGGGATGTAAGTTTCATTCATTTCCTGCTTGATTTGAGATATTGATGTTGGGGAAATTGTGAATTACACTAGATTATGGGTTCTTGTGATATCGGAGAGCGTATAATTGAAACCGGATAGAAGAAATGGTACCGTATGCATTTGTTATGAATTTCAACATATATTGATTTGAATTGATTAGATTTTGACATGCTTGAATTAGAATTGTGATGATATGGTATTGGTTATGCATTGTTGAGATCGGGTTATTGTTGAGTTGACGGGGACATCGAGTTTACGCCGTTATGCCGTCAAAATTATCTCGAGATTGAGTATTGCACTTCACATATATTATTTTAAGTTAGAAGTTGATATGGTGCATTGTATATATGTCATTTCAGATTGGGTTTGACATATTCGATATCAAGAATACGAGACTTCGACTTATACGAACGACAAGAAAGGTATAATTCATGTTGGTTTGGGAAGATACAACTCAAGTTAGATTTGATTCGAGTTTCCCAAAATCACATACTAGATTTTTACACCTTGCTATACTTGTGCTTTATGTTGATTTATGTCTAAGCATTGAGATAGGAGAGTCATTGGCAGAATTGCAAAGTTCTAGACGTTCGGTGGTATCGAATAACAGGAGAAGATCGACTCCGGTTGTAGATGTTCGATACAGACAGGGCCGAAGTCTAGGAATAAGACGTACCGTCACCACGATTGGGAGGGTAGGTGGGAGACTTGTTACGTCTTATTCACACCGGGATCCCTAGATTTAGAAATGAATCGAGTCAAGAATAAGAGTCAAAGATGTGTTATCTATATTCATTAATATGTGTTACGATTATGGATGCATGTATCATCATTTTGTATACCCTTACTTAACATGCAAGTATACATGTTTTATACTGGGATTTGTTCTCACCGGAGTTTCCGGCTGTTGTTGTGTCTGTATGTGTACATAACAACAAGTGGGACAGGATCAGGGTCACGCAGAGGATGAGAGATCGAGGTTAGAGTGGTGATTTCGGGCATAACAGAGGAACTAGTAGTGTTTACATTTGATATGTAATGAGTAATAAACTCTAGTTTGTACGATTTGAATGGAACAAAAAGTGTATCTATTTTTGTTAAAATAAAATAAAGATGTTGTTTGTGTATGATTCATATACAATCGTTTTTTATATTAAAAGCAAAATTTTGACCCACATTTTCTAGCAAAGATTCAACTAATCCCAAAGAAAATTGAGTCAGATCCCGGGTCTCCACTATAGGTGGTATCAGAGCAGTAGGTTCTGTAGACTGAACTAGAAGAGAGTGAGCGGGGTAGATCGAGTCGTCTTCCTTGCTTTTGTGATGTTAGCATGGTATTCATCGTATGTTGATTTACATTTGTCTTCTAAGCAAGCATGTTTTTTGTTGTAATACATGTCTACCTGTTTATTTCATTTGATTGCGACATGTATTAGGCACAAAATGAATAAGAACCGATTCTGGATCAGAGGTATATGATCAGAGGAGGACTGAGACAGATTGTATAGACTGTGTACTAATCTGTTTGATAATCAGATATGCCTCCTTGACGAGTACGGCAACTAGTAGCAGGTCGGGCACTAGAACAGGGCAGTTCATCCAATGATCCGAAGGATGTGACCGCTACACCGATGGAGACTTTGTTGAAGCGGTTTCAGTCATTCCGACCACCGACACTGAAGGGCACAGAAAATTCAGTTGAATGTGAAAGTTGGCTCGATGACATTGAGATGTTATTTGAATCTCTTGACTACACTGACGAACGACGAGTTAAATTTATTGGGCATCAACTGCAAGAAGTTGCGAAGAACTGGTGGCTTACTGCGAAAAGAGCCTTGGGGCATCGTGGCACAGAGATCACTTGGAATGTTTTCAAAGCAGAGTTCTATCAACGATTCTTTCCCTTGTCCTACAGAAAAGATAAAGGTGCTGAATTTGCCAATTTGAGACAGGGACAGTTGAACATCGAAGACTATGTTGCTAAGTTCTCTGCACTGCTCCCATTTGCCCCTCATGTTGCGGAAAATGATGAGGCCATTGCAGATCAGTTTATTAATGGCTTGAATCCAGATATTTTTACTTTGGTAAATACCGGTTGACCTAACACATTCGCTGAAGTGTTGAACCGTGCCAAGGGGGCAGAAGCGGGACTGCTTAGGCAACGAAGCACTCCTTATGTCACTCCGAGTCCAAGACCCTCACAACCCTCTTTCCAACCTCCTACTAGATTCGAGAGCAGTGGTAGCAGCAGCGGGAGAAAAGACCAGTTGAAAGCAAAAGGCAAACAGTTCAAGAGATCAGGGAGTAGTTCGACGAGCTCCAGTGGATCACGACAGAGACGTCCTGGTCATTGTACAGAGTATACAGGTGTGTATTGCAGTTCTTGTGGAGGTAGACATGCCACTGAACAGTGTCAGGGAGTGATGGGTCGTTGCAATATCTGCAGACAGCAAGGACACTTCGCTAGGGTTTGTCCACAGAAAGGGGTACAGCAGGCTCAGAGTGTAGGAGCATCTGGTTCCGTAAATCAGCCTGAGAGGCAAGCTTCATCTGTTCATTCCTTTCAGCCAACCCCTACACAGACCCAGCCCCGAGCCAGAGGTAGCTAGATAGGGAGCCAGCCTCCTAGACAGCAGGCTCGAGTATTTGCACTGACAGAAGAGCAGGCTCAAGATGCACCAGATGATGTGATCGCAGGTAACTGTTTCCTTTGCGGTTATCCTGCTTATGTATTGATAGATACGGGTGCATCTCATACATTTATATCAGAATGCTTTACATTGTTACACTCATTGCATGTTGAGTCATTAGCTACTGTAGTGTCTGTTACTTCTCCGTTGGGAAGTGGTCTTATATCCGTGACTTTAGTTAGACAGTGTATACTACAATTCGAGGGTCACGAGATTGAGTTACTGTGTTGTGCTTGGGCTATCTGATTGTGATTGTATTGTCGGTATTGATATGTTAACAAAGTATCGGGCCACTGTAGATTGTTTCCAGAAGATTGTCAAGTTCAGACCAGAAATGGCTGACGAATGGAAATTCTACGGTAAGGTTCCAGATCTCTGATTCCCTTAGTATTTGTTTTGACGATGACACGATTGTTACAGAGAGGAGCAGAAGGGTTCCTTGTCTATTCAGTAGATCTACTGAAATCGAGCCCGTCATTGGCAGATCTGCCAGTGGTACGTGCATTTGCCGATGTATTCCCCGACAAGATTCCAGGGTTACCTCCAACTCGAGAGGTAGATTTTAACATCGATCTCATTCCCGATACTGTTCCTATATCCCGAGCTCCGTACAGAATGGCACCTATTGAACTGAAAGAACTGAAAACACAATTAGAAGATCTTCTAGCCAAGGGATATATCAGACCGAGTGTTTCTCCTTGGGGAGCTCCAGTGCTATTTGTGCGAAAGAAAGACGGTTCGATGAGATTGTGTATTGATTACCGGCAACTGAACATGGCGACGGTAAAGAACAAATACCCATTACCTCGTATCGACGATTTATTTGATCAGTTGCAGGGATCTTATGTCTATTCCAAGATCGATCTGAGATCTGGATATCACCAGCTGAGAGTCCGAGATGTTGATATACCGAAGACAGCATTCCGAACTAGGTACGGACATTATGAATTTATTGTCATGCCTTTCGGTTTAACGAATGCTCCAGCGGTGTTTATGGGACTGATGAATCATGTCTTTCATAAATATCTGGATGAGTTTGTAATTGTTTTTATCGATGATATTTTGGTATATTCCAAGAGTATGGTTGAGCATGCCGAACACTTACGAGTTGTGTTGCAGATGCTGAGAAATGAGAAATTATATGCTAAACTGTCAAAATGCGAGTTTTGGTTGAGACAGGTTGTCTTTTTGGGGCATATCATATCTGGAGACGGTATTTCTGTTGATCCAAGTAAAGTTGAAGCTGTAATCAGTTGGCCTAGACCGACTTCTGTGCTAGAGATACGCAGTTTCATGGGTCTAGCAGGGTACTATCGACGATTCATCAAAGATTTCTCCAGTATCGCGAAGTCTATTACCCAGTTGACACAAAAGAATGCGCCATTTGTGTGGTCTGAAGCTTGTGAGTCTAGCTTCTTGGAGTTGAAGAGACGATTGACCAGTGCTCCAGTATTGACGATACCTTCAGGTACGGGTGATTTTGTTGTATATTGTGATGCATCTCACAAAGGGTTAGGATGTATTCTTATGCAGCGAGGACATGTGATTGCATATGCCTCGAGACAGTTGAAGCCACACGAGACTCGATACCCAATTCATGATCTTGAATTGGCGGCCATTGTATTTGCACTCAAGATATGGCGACACTATCTCTACGGCGAGAAGTTTGAAATCTACTCTGTTCACAAGAGCCTGAAGTATCTGTTTTCTCAGTCAGAATCTAATATGAGACAACGAAGATGGCTTGATCTGCTGAAAGACTTTGATTGCGAGATCAAGTATTATCCAGGAAAATCAAATGCAGCAGCAGATGCCTTGAGTCGAAAAGTATGTGCTTTATCCTTATCGACGATAGGTGTTACTAATTTAATTGAGAATTGCTGTTTGTCTGTATTAGTATTTGATACATATTGTAGACCATTGCGACTTGCTGCGATTCAATTAGCACCAGATTTGATTGTTCGCATAAAAGAAGCACAGAAAACTGATCAGAATGTTCAGAAGTAGATTGAGATGGTCAGATCAGGACATCAGTCAGAGTATCAGGTACGTGATCACTTTTTTTATGTAAATAACCGTCTTGAAGTGCCAGATGTTTCAAAATTGAAACAACAGATCTTATCAGAAGCGCACGGTAGTCAGTTCAGTATTCATCCTGGCGGCAGAAAGATGTACAACGATCTAAAAACACAGTTTTGGTGGAAAAATATGAAATCAGACATTGCAGAGTTTGTGTCGAAATGTTTGAATTGCCAACAGGTGAAGGCCGAGATAAAGAAGCCCAGAGGTTTACTTCAGAGTTTATCTATTCCTGAAGGGAAATGGGATCACATTTCCATGGACTTTGTTATGAAATTACCACGATCATCCCGGGGTTGTGATAGACAGATTGACCAAATCAGCATGTTTTATTCCTTACAGAATGACGTAGCTATATGATCAGATGGCAGAGATATATGTCAGAGAGATAGTCAGATTGCATGGTGTGCCGAAGTCGGGCGTATCAGGTCTTGATCCGCGATTCACTTCACACTTTTGGCACAGTTTGCAGCAGGCTTTAGGTACGACATTGCACCTGAGTACTGCTTACCATCCCCAGACAGACGGACAGTCAGAGCGGACTATCCAGACCTTAGAGGATATGCTAAGAGCTGTAGTGCTAGATTTTGGCACTAGTTGGCAAGATTCACTCCTTCTTTGTGGATTCTCGTACAACAACAGCTATCAGACGAGCATCAAGATGGCACCGTTTGTGGCTTTATATGGAAAGAAGTGCAGATCTCCGCTGTATTGGGATGACATCTCAGAAGTACTAGAGCTTGGGCCTGATATGATCCGAGAGATGACTGAGAAAGTAAAACTGATACAGAAAAGAATGAAGACAGCGCAGGATAGACAAGACAAGTATGCGAATGTACATCGTCGACCGTAAGTGTTTGAACAGGGAGACAGAGTATTTTTGAAGATTTCTCCTTTCAGAGGCATTGTCAGGTTTGGTAAACGTGGGAATTTGTCTCCTAGATACATCGGTCCGTATGAGGTTCTTGAAAAGATTGGCGATCGTGCATATCGACTTGCTCTTCCTCCTTCTTTATCCGGGATACATGACGTTTTTCATGTGTCGATGCTAAGGAAATATCTGCCAGATACTTCTCATATTCTTCAGCCTGACGAGGCCGAACTCGACGAGACTTTGAGTTATATTGAACAGCCAATTCAGATTCTTGATTGGAAAGACAAAAAGCTCAGAACGAAGACAATTCCGCAAGTGAAAGTCCAATGGAGTCGTCATGGTATTTAAGAAGCGACCTGGGAGACTGAGTCAGATATGAGACAGAGATTTCTGGAGTTATTTCACTGATATGAGTCTTTCTGACCGAATATGATTATACCGTTCTTATTCCTGCCTATCTTATATGTGTTTATTGATTTCATGCGAGTTCGAGGACGACCTCATGTCTAAGAGGGGGAGAATTGTAATGCCCAAGAATTTAATGTTGATAATCTGGGATTAACGATTATGACTTTTAGCGCTTATAGATGGATCAATTCGCGATCAGAATGGGACATGCCTGAGTTAGCATAGGTTGAAATCTCGTAGGTATCGCGCACATGCGCGACAGAGATGCGCGCATATGCGCGAGTCCTATGTGCTGAGGTCGAAGGCCTCACGCATATACGCGAGAAGCGACGCGCATATGCGCGAGATGATGAATTCAAATATGCCGAGGCCGTAGGTCTCGCGCATATGCGCCGGTTGAGGTCGCGCATATGCGCGAGACGTGCAGAATGAAAAAAAAATAGCCAAGTGTCCTTGCCATGCAATATATGTGCAAAGTCTTCATTTCTTCACTTATTCAGCAGCTGAAAATCGAGAACACTTCCATGGAAGCCTCAAGAATGCTCATAGCCTAGAACTTAGCTTGTACGAGATCTAACCACCCGAATTTCGATCCGAATTCATTTCCGTGCTCCTCTCATCAAAGGCATCAAGGAGATGTAAGTTTCATTCATTTCCTGCATGATTTGAGATATTGATGTTGGGGAAATTGTTAATTACACTAGATTATGTGTTCTTGTTATATCGGAGAGCATATAATTGAAATCGGATCGAAGAAATGGTACCGTATGCATTTGTTATGAATTTCAACATATATTGATTTGAATTGAATAGATTTTGACATGCTGGAATTAGAATTGTGATGATATGGTATTGGTTATGCAATGTTGAGATCGGGTTATTGTTGAGTTGACGGGACATCGAGTTTACGCCGTTATGCCGTCAAAATTATCTCGAGATTGAGTATTGCACTTCACATATATTATTTTGAGTTAGAAGTTGATATGTTGCATTGTATATATGTCATTTCAGATTGGGTTTGACAGATTTGATATCAAGAATACGAGACTTCGACTTATACGAACGACAAGAATGGTATAATTCATGTTGGTTTGGGAAGATACAACTCGAGTTAGATTTGATTCGAGTTCCCCAAAATCACATACTAGATTTTACACCTTGATATACTTTTGCTTTATGTTGATTTATGTCTAAGCATTGAGATAGGAGAGTCATTGGCA
This sequence comes from Primulina huaijiensis, assembly GCF_012295235.1. Classification (NCBI taxonomy): domain Eukaryota; kingdom Viridiplantae; phylum Streptophyta; class Magnoliopsida; order Lamiales; family Gesneriaceae; genus Primulina; species Primulina huaijiensis. The sequence continues at coordinate 9,867,670 of NC_133309.1, forward strand.
GAATTGCAAAGTTCTAGACGTTCGGTGGTATCGAAGCACAGGAGAAGATCGACTCCGGTTGTAGATGTTCGATACAGACATGGCCGAAGTCTAGGAATAAGACGTACCGCCACCACGATTGGGAGGGTAGGTGGGAGACTTGTTACGTCTTATTCACACCGGGATCCCTATATTTAGATATGAATCGAGTCAAGAATAAGAGTCAAAGATGTGTTATCTGTATTCATTAATATGTGTTACGATTATGGATGCATGTATCATGATTTTGTATTTCCTTACTTAACTTGCATGTATACATGTTTTATACTGGGATTTGTTCTCATCGGAGTTTCCGGCTGTTTTTGTGTCTGTATGTGTGCATAACAACAGGTGGGATAGGATCAAGGTCACGCAGAGGATGAGAGATCGAGGTTAGAGTGGTGATTTCGGGCATAACAGAGGAACTAGTAGTGTTTACATTTGATATGTAATGAGTAATAAACTCTAGTTTTTACGATTTGAATGGAACAAGAAGTGTATCTATTTTTGTTAAAATAAAATAAAGATGTTGTTTGTGTATGATTCATATACAATCGTTTTTTATATTAAAAGTAAAATTTTGACCCACATTTTCTAGCAAAGATTCAACTAATCCCAAAGAAAATTGAGTCAGAGCCCGGGTCTCCACAGCCCAGCCCTTCCTAGCCATAAATGGACCGTCCTTGGCCACCGTCTAGACCACCTAGCCCAGCCCTCTCTCAAGCTTCCCTCTGAAAGCTCTCGAACAACAAGAACATCCTACGGGAAGAGTCCTATCAACCAAAGACTCTACTCCAGCCCCGCTGCGCGAGTCCTAGCCCTGCTAGGACCCTTGGTAGGGCCTAACCACATCTCATATGCTTTTGTATATGCTTGTATGAAATGCATGTATACATTTTTTATACTGTGAAATATATTTCTCACTGGAGTTATCCGGCTGATGTTTTGTTTGTATGTGTGCATAACAACAGGTGGGACAAGATCAGGGTCGAGAAGAGGATGAAAGATCGAGATTAGAGTGGTGATCCGGGCTTAGATATACATCTAGTTTTTCACCACTTGCTATGTGGTTGAGAAACACTAGTTTGTTAGGACTTTATTTTGAACAACTTGTGTACCTCTGATCATGTTGTAGATATTGAACTTGATCTTGTAAATTGAATAAGATGGAGCATAACTTGTTGTAGTATTTTCGACACTTGTTTATGAGGTGCTCGACTTTTAAAAAAAATAAAAAATTTCGACCTAGTTTATTTAATTGATCCATTTAATCTCAATGATGAATTGAAGAAAATGTGTTAGCGTCCGGGTCCCCACAATAGGTGGTATCAGAGCTGAAGGTTCCTTAGACTGAAGTAGAAGTGAGTAAGCGTGATACATTGAGTCTTCTTTCTTGCTTCTGTGGTACTAGCATGCGATTCATTAAAACTTTATATGCTAGTATAACAGCCTGTTTTATTGCTTTAGAAAGTATATGTTTGTCTGATTATCTTATTTGATTGAAAACTTGTATTATTGGAGAATGAGTCAGAACCGATTCTTGATCAGAAGTATGATGATCAGAGGAGGACTAAGACAGATTTTCTAGATTTGATTACTAACCATTTTGCTAATCAGCTATGCCTTCTCGAAGAGCCCCAGAACAGGGTAGTACTTCAAATAATCCGATGGATGTTACAGCGACACCCATGGAAACATTGTTAAAGAGATTTCAGTCATTCAAACCGCCGACTTTGAAAGGCACTGAGACGTCTATCGACTGCGAGAGCTGGCTTGATGATATGGAGATGTTGTTTGGTTCACTTGATTATACAGAAAAGCGTAGAGTCAGACTGATTGGGCACCAGTTACACGAGGTTGCGAAGAGTTGGTGGCTCACAACCAAGAGAGCTTTGGAGCATCGAGGTACGGTTATTACTGGGAGGATCTTTAAAGCCGAATTTTATCAATGATTTTTCCCAGTATCGTACAGAAAGGACAAGGGTGCAAAGTTTGCTAACCTGAAACAAGGTCATTTAAACATTGAAGAATACGTGGCCAAATTCTCTACCTTGCTACGTTTTGCTCCTCATGTTGCTGATAATGATGAAGCCATGGCTGATCAGTTCATTAATGGGCTGAATCCTGATATTTTTTTACACTGTAAATACAGGGCGACCAAATAATTTTGTTGATGCCTTAAACAGAGCAAAAGGAGCTGAAGCGGGCTCGATCAAGCAGCGAGGAACTTCGTATGTTGCTCAAACACAGAAACAGCAACAACCTCAAGCCCAGTTCAACCAACCACCTCCCAGATTTGATAGTGGCGGTAGCAGCAGTGGGAAGAAGGATAATCTGAAATCCCGAGGGAATCAGTTTAAGAAATCTGGAAGTATGTTCATCTAGCTCCAGTGGCTCACGACAGACTGGTTCTGGCCAGAGTTCCAATTTTACAGGGGTTTATTGCAGAACATGTGGAGGAAGACATCCAAAAGAGCAATGCCAAGGAGTGTTTGGCAGTTGCAACATCCGTCGACAGCCAGGACACTTTGCCAAAATCTGTCCACTGCGAGGTTCTCAACGATCCTAGGGAGCAGGATCATCTGGATCAGTGGCTTAGGCTGATAGACGACCATTTTCTGTTCAATCTTTCCAGCCACAACCTACCCAGTCACAGCTGAGGCCAAGAGGAAGCCAGACTATTAGCCAGCCTCCGAGTCAGCAGGCCAGAGTGTTTGCCTTGACCGAAGAACAGGCCTAGGAAGCACCTGATGATGTGATTGCAGGTAACTGTTCTCTTTGTGGTTATCCTGCTTATGTGTTGATAGATACTTGTGCATCCCATACTTTTATCTCTGAGCGATTTGCGTTGATACATGCTTTGCCTGTTAAGTCTTTATCTACTGTAGTATTTGTCTCTTCACCTTTGGGTAGAGGTCTTATATCAGTGAATTTTGTTAGACATTGTATGCTGCAGTATGACGGTAATGGGATAGAGTTAGATTGTATTGTACTCATTTTGTCTGATTTTGACTGCGAGCCAAGGGTGAAGCCGGTAGCGTGAGGGCGACTCCAAGCGTTGGACTTGTCTCTGATGGGTCTGAGCCATGATCTGGAAGAGCTTGAACACCGCTGATCTTGACTCTAGGGCCGCACGAGACAGACGAACCAAAGGGAGGTCACAGTTGAGTGTTTTGAGTGGCTAGCGAGAGGATGCAATTTTCACCGTGCATGGGGCTGAGTCCTTGGGTTGGTTAGGTCCAGTAGGTTCCTCGGGTGGTCTAGGAGAGGTTGGTTAGGAGCTGGTCTGTTCAATCTTGAGTTAGGTGCGAAATTATGGAGGGTAGTGCACCTAGGGTTTTCGATTGGGACTTGGCTGAAATTTCCAGCAGCTTGTGGCCTCATTTTTCGTGGGTTTTGGTGGGCTGTAAAATGTGGTCTAGAGGCTAGTAGAATGTATTTTAGGCATTTTTGAGTTTGGAAAAATTTGATCAAGTTTCGGGTCGATTCAGGTTAAAAAGGGATCCCAGTTCAAGTTTTAAAACGAATCGGCTAAGTTTTGAAACGGGCTCGAGTTTACGTCTAAGAAACACTTTTAATATGTTTTGGGATGTTTTAAGGAGTTTGGTAAGATTCGGGTCAAAATTTAGAGGTCCGGGGTAAAATGGTCATTTTGGGTTTCTAGGGGCAAAATGGTCATTTTGCATTCGGGTTAGATTTTAGTCCTAGTAGCGCCCTGAGTATATATTTTATCATGTTTTATATGTTTATGCATTATGTTTATGATTTCATGCAATTAAGAAAAATATTGTGCATTCTTGGTTTCAAGGAAAGTTTACGTATATGCATGTATTTATTAAGTGCTGAACATGATGACACGGTTGAATGATGAGATTTGGTTGTGACTAACAAGATTATATGAGATATTATGAGCTGAGGCCAAGGCTCAGTGGACGGGTAATGTTGTCGCTAATGTCCCCGCCGCCGGGTACCACGGTTTATAGTTGGATCCATCGAATAGAGCTGATACGATAGAGCTGATATGAGAGTCACAACTAATGAACTGAATTCAATTAAAAGAAAATGTATACGTTTATTATGATATGATGAGACATGTTTTGATATGTTATGATTTATTACGACACGTTTATGCTCATACTTTTAAATTCATTAAATGTATGTGGATTACGGTATTTTTCACTGCTGTGTGATATGAATATGTATTTGCTATTAACAGTGCAGGTTTGTTGAGTCTTTAGACTCATTAGGCGTGTTTGATGCAGGTGAGCATTTAGACGAGGATACTAGAGGTGCTGAACTTTGAGTAGGCAGGGCTGGATGTGCAAGCACGACCTGAGGACCACACTTTTCCGCACATCACGATATTATGAACTTTGAGTCAACATGATTGATTTTATACGTTTTTATGTTATGCTGTTGATTTTCAAGATTATAATTGTTTTGTTTTATTCATTCATGAATGTGGGCCAAGTTGGCAATTTTTACATCACAGTATTTTCTTTGTCGATTGTTTACGATAAATTTTTAAATGACATATTTCTCAGCAGGGTTGCATGCATGCAAAATATTTAAAGGTTAATTTTCAAAAATGTGAGCTTTTAAAAAAAATATTTCCGCATTTTAAATTAGTAAATGTTTCAAGTTTGCTGGCTCTACCGACTCTTTTGCTGCTGAGAGATGGATTCGATCTCTCGAGATTCACTTTCGCTATTTGAATATGGGAGATGCTGACATTATGCTTCCCTTTGTTGGGAAGGTGCGGAGCTTGAGATTGACTTGGATACGCTTATTTGAGTTCGCTTCAAGGAGATTTTCTATGAGAAGTATTTCACTACTGATGTTCGAGGGCCACGGAAGAGGGACTTTATGAGTCTCCGTCAAGGGGACGCGAGTGTGGCTGAGTATGTGAGGAAGTTTGAAAGGGGTTGTCCTTTTGTGCCCCTCGTTGCTATGGATCTTGCTGAAAAGATGAGGCAGTTAATGGATGGACTTCGACCTGCCATCCGTCCCGATGTGATAATGATGCGTCCAGTGGATTATGCTGCTGCCACTACCTGTGCATATCAAGCCGAGCAAGCATTGAAAGATATTGATTTTGACATGCAACGCAAAAGACAGCAACACCAGCAGAATTCTCAGCCGAATAAAAATCCATACATGGGGCCTCTTAGAATGCACCCACTGTGGGCAGAGCTTGTGTCATGCATGCCGAGGAGGCTGAAGAGGAGCTAGACACGACTCTCATTATCAGTAACCTAGTTAGTTGACGTTTTTATATTGATTTTATTGCATGAAATGCTAAATTGGTTATTAGAATTGATTTGGGAGTAAGGATAACCTAGTGGAAATTAGGTTGCATGCTCTACCTTAGTTGGAAATAAAGAATGATGATAAAAAATATCGAAATTGGACATGATTTTCGAGCTTTAATTTATATATGTAAATGATGTAATAATTCCAAATAAAAGTTTTATGGCCAAAAATTGAGAAACATCATAACCAAGGGCATGATTAGGAAGTATCAAAAATATGGAGGGACTAATATGCAATTTTCCAAACTTTTAGGTCAGAAATACAAACTTTCGAAAATATGAGGACCGATTTGTAATTTTCAAAAACTAAGAGGACTAAATTGCAATTAACCAAAACTTAAGGGGATAATTGTAAATTCTGAAAATGTAAGGATCAAAAGAGCAATTTCCAAAATTTAAAGGACCCAAATTGAAATCCCCAAAAATTTTAATGGTCATTTTGCAATTTTTGAAATAATTTGGGGAGTAAAATGCAAATTTCGAAAATTGAAGGGTTAAAATGCTATGGCTCAACACGTAATATTCATATGACTTTGGAGAAATAATGATAGAAATTCCTTAAGTTTCGCATTAAAAGATTTAAAAGATGTTTTAGCCGCATGAAGGATAATCATTCTAGGTGTTGCTACCTATTCACTTCTAGATTCGGGAGCTACACACTTTTTCAAATCTGAAACCTTCATCAAGCGACTTAATATTACTCCTTAAGATATGGAATTTGGTGTCAAAGTTACTATTCCTTCCGACGATCAAATTATCACGTCTAGTATTATGAAGAATCTGGAGCTTCGTTTATATAAAGATGTGGTTTGGACAGATCTTATCGTACTCACTATGCCTGAATTTGACATCATACTTGGTATGGATTGGTTATCAGCGAATGAAACTTCAATAGATTTTCGTCAGAGCTCAGTGTCTATTCGACCGCCTAGTGCTAAATCTTTTTTTTTTTTGAGGTGGCAAAGAACAAGCAAATGCCGCACATTATCTCTTGTCTGTGTGCGAGGAATCTTATGAGACGAGGATACCAAGCTTTTCTGGCATGTGTCACCACCACACATGCTTCTATCAGTCAGAAGTTGGAGGATGTTGAGATTGTCAGAGACTTTCCTAGTGTCTTTCCTGAGGATGTTTCTGGCATTCCAACGGACCGTGAGGTGGAATTTTCTATTGAGTTGATGCGGGGTACAATACCCATTCTAAATCACCTTATCGTCTAGCACCCGCTGAAATGAAAGAATTAAAAGATCAAATTTAAGAATTACTATACAAGGGTTTTATTCGCCCTAGTTATTCTCCGTGGGGTGCATTGATATTGTTTGTGAAGAAGAAGGATGGTAGTATGCGACTCTGTATTGATTATCTAGAGCTGAATAGAGTCGCTATCAAGAATAAGTATCATCTAACAAGAATTGAAGATTTATTTGATCAATTGCAAGGAGCATCGATATTCTCGAAGATTGATCTTCGTTCTGGATACCATTAATTGAAATTGAAAGAGTTCGATTTCATAAGACACCGTTTCGGACTAGATATAAGCACTACGAGTTTATGGTCATGCCATTTTTGTTGAACAATGCGCCAGCGATCTACATGGATCTCATGAATCACGTATTTCAGCCGTATCTGGATCAATTCGTCATAATCTTCATTGATGGTATTTTGATCTATTCAAAGAAAAAAGATGAGCATAGTCCTCATTTGAAGACAACACTGCAAGCACTGCAATATAAGAAATTGTTTGCAAAATATTCAGCAAGTGAGAGTTTTGGCTTGATAGAGTGGCGTTCTTATGCACATCATTTCTAGAGATGGGGTCGAGGTTGATCCAAGTAAAGTTGAGGAAGTCAAAGAATGGCCAGTACCGAAGAGTGTAATCGAGATCCGAAATTTCTTGGGATTAGCTGGCATTTATCGAAAGTTTATTCAGGGATTCTCACCTATTGCGGTACCCATGACAGCCTTGACGAAGAAGAATGCAAAGTTTGTATGGGGATCCGAGTGCCAAGAAAGTTTTGATAAGTTGATGCAAGGTCTGATTCCAGCGCCAGTGTTGTCGATGCCATCAGGGCATGGAGAGTATGTCCTTTATACCGATGCCTGTGAACTTGGTTTCGGTGCAGTTCTGATGCAAAATGACCGAGTTATAGCCTATGCGTCGAGACAATAGAATATTCACAAGAAAAACTACCCCACTCGTAATCCTAAACTACCAGCGGTAGTTTTTGCATTGAAGATTTGGAAACATTACTTGTATAAGGAGAGGTGCAAGATTTTCACCGACCATAAAAGTTTGAAATACTTCTTCACCCAAAAAAAGTTGAATATGAGACAACGAAGATGTCTTGAATTAGTGAAAGGCTTCGACTGTGATATTAGCTACCATCCAGGAAAAGCTAATGTAGTGGCGGACGCTTTAAGTCGAAAGGCGGCAGTTATTACTCATTTATCATTTTAAAGACAACTGTAGTCCGAGATGCAGCGGTTTGAGCTTACAGTGTATGCTAGGGCAAGGCTCCTAATCTATCCAGCTCGACAGCACAGCCAGGGCGGGGCTGGGGCTCCGTGAGGATCTTGGTTAGGGGGTTGGAAGGGTCCTAGCCCTGCAATGACCCGCGGCTGGGCGCTAGGGAAGAGCCCATGATCGCATGGACTCTTCCCGAGCAAGTTTGTTGTGGGCGTGATTGGGCGGCTGCATGGAGGGTTCAGGCAAGGGAAAGTTGGTCTAGTCTAGGTCAATCAAAGGTCCAGGGGTGGTCCAAAGGTTTGGGGCGCGGGTGGTGGCTTGGGCGAGGAGTCCTAGTCAAGGGAGAAGAGTCCTATGCTTGTAGGGGGATCGCGCGGCTCGTGTTCTCTGTATTGCGGGCTGCAGCAAGTTAGGTTCGGTCCTAGGGGTCCACTAGGGTCCATGGAAGGTCAAGGAAGGGGTTGGCTCGGGGTGTCCCAGGTGTGGCTCGAGGGAAACGAGTGATGGCTCGAGGGTTTTTGGTTAATGGTTCAGTTTGAGGGTTCCAAAGCTAAGGGGTTGAACCGTGGGTCCACGGGAGTGGCTCATGGCTCACAAGGGTGTTTTAGGCAATCAAACGTCTATGGTTAAAATTTGTGAATTTAATAAACAAGTTTGAATTAACTCGGAATTAAAATGCCTCGCGAATTAATAATTATAAAATAAATCAAAAGCCTCGATTTTATGTTAAATAAAAATATCATAAAATTATTTTAAGCTTAAATAATAGTTTAGGATGGTCTAGATTCAATGAAAGTAATAAAAAGTCAAAATCGAGAAATTTTTTTTCTAGGGGTAAAACGGTCATTTTACACTGAAAAATGGTTAGAAGGCATGGCAGTGCCCCGAATGCGATAATAAATGATAAAATGGTAATTTTAAATGTTTATGAAATTTTATGATAAAATTTTAAAGCTAAAAGATAGGTTGCATGCTTGGTTTGAACGAAAAATAATATTTATATGCATGATTTTTATAAAGTGATGAATATATGAAACATTGGAGGATGTGAAGTAATTGCGACTATTACGATGTTATGATTGAGGATATCGTGAGAGAAAAGATCCAGAGGTAGCCCATTTATGGGAGAAGGCCCCAGAGAGAGCCCTATGATCGTATTTCCTTATGATGATGATAGGCCAAGGCTCAGTTGATAGGTGAGAGTGTCGCTGATGTTCCAGTCGCCCAGTACTGTGGTTACATGATAGATGGATCCATCGACCTTATGATGAAACGAAAGTCACAATTAACGATCTGAATTAAATAAAGGAAACGTATACGATTATGATGAAATGATATATGCCATTAAATGATGAAAGGAAAAATGTTTATGTTTATGCATGTTCATGAAAGGTTATTTTAAGTAAATGTATTTTCACTGTTGCATGCTGAAACGTCTGCTTAATCATTTTCTTAAAAAGTACTAAAAAAATCTTTATTTATTTTTCTCAACACTCACATAGCATTCTGCCGAACCACGTACAAAGTTACTTAAAATATTTTAAACATCATTTTAAAAATAAACAATCAACTACCATTTAAAAACCCAGAGAAATAGTTTAAAACATAAAATCGTTAAACTTTTTACCAACCTAAAAACATTATTTGAAAAGTATAGCCCATACTATAACCTTTCAAAAACCACTCATAAGCATAAATAAATAGTCGTAAAATCTATTAACATAACTTAAAATCATAAATCCATAACTAGTGTGGAAAACTAGCTTCGGTCCTTGGGTTATGTGCATCTTCAGTCCAATCAGGTCAACCATCAAGACCTCCATAAACATAATCGTCCTAATAACCTGCATCAATCACACCTAGCAAGTCTAATGACTCAACACATCATATTCTTCATAACAAGTACTACATATACAGATCACATGCAATAGTGAAAATACTTGTACTTAAAATATCGTTTTCATGAAGATGCATAAACTTACAAATAATAACATTTTCATAAACATTTTCATGATGCATAAACTTTCAATAAAAACATTTTCATAATGATGCATCACTTTAAACATAAACATGTCCATAAACTTTTCATAAATATTTTCGTAACATTTTAATATCAACATATTCATATTCATACTAACATATTCATATTCATATTCGTTTTCATATTCATATTCATATTCATATTCATATGCATATTCGTGTTTGTTGAATTCAGATCGTGATTTTGACTCGTATTACATATTGGGCGATGGATCCCATCTACATGTAACCACAGTATTGGGCGGCGGAGACACCAGCAACACTCTCACCGGTCAACTGGGCCTTGGCCTCACGTATTAACATATTCGTTTTCGTATTCGTATTCGTATCAACAGAAACACGATCGTCGTGCTCCCTCTGGGACCATATCCCTCACGATATCTCCAACATATTTAGTCACAATCCTTTCACGTCCTTCAACATTTCGTATTTCCATCACTTAATAAAAACATGCATAATAATATCGTTTTATTTTGAAACCAAGCATGCAACATCTCTTTTAAATGTCAATGCTAAACTATAAGAATCCGTAAGCATTTAAAATAAACATTTTAACATATAAAAATCAAAAAAGTCATAAAAGTTTTAAAATAAACATTTTAACATCATAAACGTTTAAAATAATCATTTAAATCATAAACGTTTAAAATAAACATTTTAACATAAAAATCCATAAACATAAAAATTCCATAAACCTTTAAAATTGACATATTAACATATAAAAATTCATAAACATCCATAATCATGGAAAATAATCATATTAGTATATAAAAAGCATTCATGACACTGCCATGACGTTTACTAATGTCAAGGTGTAAAATAACCGTTTTACCCTTGGACGTAAAATTTCACGTTTTTGCCTTTTTCTTAATTCCATTGACTGTAACATGTCCCAAATAATTATTTAACCCTACGTGAATTTTCTCATATTTTTATTTTGCTTAAATAAAGGTCTTTTAATTTAATCTGTAAATAAGACGTATTACGGCGTTTTAATCCCAAATTAACCTAAACCTTAATATAAAGTTCCCAAATTAAAAACTAAGACTTTTAATAATTATTTGAGCTTAAATATAATTTTTCATAATTTTATAAAGCTTAAAACTAGACGTTTCAATTAATTCGTTAATTAACGTTTCGTGCGGCGATAAAATCCCGGATAAATCCAAAGCTCGTTATTTTTGTCCCAAACTTTAAAAATATTATTTTTATTATTTATTCTACCTTTCCAAGTAATGAGCCACACCCGTGGACCCATGGATTCATTTTTAGCTTTATTATTTTCGTTTTAGACACCTTATCGAACGCACCGAGCCATCTCCTAATTTACTCGAGCCACGCCCAAGCCACCTCTAGCCAAACCCTAGCCAACCCATATAGGCATCCTCCTAGACCATTAGAACCCATTGTACCTGACCCTAAGCTCCAAAACAAAAGCAACACCTAAGCTACAGAAACAGCCCAAAAACCCACCTAGACACCCTTGAGCAAACGAGACATACATGCTTCTAACCACTTCATGCTTAAACCTTCTCGAACCGGACAAGAACCAGGCTTTAGACGTTACCCTAAGACACAAATTGAGACCATGGTTAAGCCCCTTTTTACTCAAAACCAGCGCCTAAGTCCCAAAAATCAGAAACGTGATAGCCCCTCGTGTGAGGCCAATTTCTGTGCAGCTTTCGAGTTTCTGGTTCCAGCTCTCTACCCGACCATCCAGCCCACGAACCACCCCCACAAGACTCAACCTAGGACCCTAAGGCACTACCATAACCACTGCCCCAGACCCTGGAACGACCCAAGCCCCTAAAACACCAAAAGCCTTGCACCAGCCTTCACGTGAGCCCCATTTTTGTGCAGCTGTTGTTTTGTGTTTCCAGCGCTTTCCCTAGACAACCAGACCATGAACCACCCCAACAAGAACCATCTTAGGACCCTAATGACTCGTCCTAGCCCAGCCCAAAGCCCCCAGGCCGAGCCATCTCTTCCTGCCCAGTTGCTGAAACCTGCGCAGCATCCTTGCAGCTTACGGGTTGCTAGGACTCCTTCCCAGCCTCTTGTCTCGAGTCCTAGCGGGGCTAGGACTCTTCCCTTGACCCATACTAGAACCTAGCCAAGCCTTGGTCCAGCCGAACCAAAGCCCAGCAATTATGCCTAACAACCGAGCCCCTGAGATACACCATGAAACAATATGTTCCAGCTTGTATTATTCATGTTTGTGTAGCGTTTGGTTGCTTTTGTGTGCGATTCTAGACCTTTAAACTTGTGGAAATACATGCTTATTCATATCCTAATTCATTGCAGCCCCATAAACACATGCATATGAATAGTTGCGAAAATGATAATTTGAGTGCCTTGTTTACTTTCAAAACATGTTCAAATAAATATTATGGTGTGATAGATAAATGAAAGAAATAATATGGTGTGCCTTTTTGTGACGCCCGGTTTAGGAATTCATAATTATTCCCTTACTAAGTGCCACATTTTCTACAATCTTTCTTTATTGAACTGCTATTTTTATTTTTACCATTATTATTATAAAAAAATATTGTAGATAAAAATTTAAATATTTTCTACTATCATTAAAAGATTATATACAAACATTTACATTCTTATTTCAAATATGTACAATTAATTTACAGCGGAAGCTTAATATTTATTTATACACTGATCGTTCCAACTTTCAAATTCTTTTATTTCAGCTTCAGTTATTTTCCTCCTGGGTTTCCTGTATCTGGAAATTACAATAGACGAAAAGAAACAGAGGGTTAAGTCTGTGAGGACTTAGTGAGTTTAAATTAGTATATAGCTTTTAAATAAATTAAAATAGCGCTTCATTATAATTATGCATGAACTAATGGGCATAACAATTTAGATGTTATGAATTTTGTGTAATGGAATAATAGATAAATGAAAATTTCATAAATTAACATTGGTGGCTCTAATTGAGCACTTTTTACGAGCCGAGTGAACCAATCTCCGGACCGAAATATTCGATGCGCGTTGTTCAGATGAACCATATACCTGGGACTTTTGACGCGTTGTTCATTGGACTCATTTTCCGAGCTGAAGCCACGTTGTCCAGTGAACTCAATTTCCGGACCGAAATCCGTTGTCCATGACTCCATTAATTAACGATATATCAATCCATTCATAAATATGCAAGAAAAATATATCAGTAATCTAAATGAACTGTGAATGATATTCGAACATTAAATAAATGCTATTGAAATTTTCAGGCCAAATGTCAAAGGCTTTAATAGAAAAATAAATAGTAATTTCCTCACCTGATAACTTACAGTTCAGACTTGATTAATAATCCGACTTGCTGGAGCAAGTCCTAAAAATATATTATGAATGATATTTATATGTTAGAGTGTTTATCACGAAAATTGCGGGGCATGCCTGGCACGTGTTCGTGCCAAATGTGAATGATCCGACTTCGTTTATCAAGCGTTGCGAGTCTCGATTCGACCGTTAGTTATAGTTCCTTCGACATGGCTTCAAAAATAAACGTAAGAAAATAAAGAAATTATAGGGAGAGTCCATAGACAACATCAAACTTAAATATGCTGTTATGAATTTGGATCAACATTCTACAATAAAGTTTGAGAAATGAGAAAATAGACTGCTTGGAAAATGGAAAATGAGCCAACAATTAATGACAGAATTCTGCAAAGCTTGCTGTAGATTTTTTGTGTTGATTTTGTCCGTCCTTTTCTGATTATTCCTTCTGCTTTTTGTCCCATTCCGCACATCAGTTTCTCTTTTCCACAATCACCCCACGATCTTCCACCTTGGGTAATGGCCTTAACTGGCAGCAACGTTCTTCCGTTGGGCCAGCTGCACCTACATTGGGCTTCATCTGTTGGACTGGCTGGTAACTGTATGATTTTATACGTTGGGCTCTGGTCGTGGACTTCAAGGATTTTGGCTAAACAAACTTGCCCTTGGCCAAGTTGTATCATTGGCCAATTAATTGGGCTAAACAATTGCCCCCGTAGCCATTTTGGCCAGTGGGCCAAATTTGGCTAAATTAGTTATGTGTGAGAGACCCATATCATCTAAGGCTTCCGAATGAGCCCGAACCAATTTGGCCACTGAAAGAAAAACTCCATCTTGACGAGCTACCAGCTAAACATGTCGTTTCAAAAAATAAAATTCCCTCGCACGTTTCTTGAACATATCGATTCTTCTCGTGCTCTTCAACCTGAGATTCATGAATATAATCCCTTTGCAATAAAAGATTCTAGTTTATCCTCATTCCCCTCAATTATCTCATTCCCCTCAATTAAACCCTCGATTTCCGCACCAACTCCTCAAAACCTCACACACTATCCTCCTTCCTTTGTTCGATACTCCCTTCATCCACTTCCTACCACCAATCTCACGCCGGATCGTAGAAGCGCCGCCCTGACTCAACACCCGTTGTTCCTCAACTTCGCTAATCGCCTAAACGATTTTAGTCGACTGCGAACCGTTGCTTGTGGTTTGTCTCGCGCACCATTACGCCCCGCCTGTCCCTCGCGCGGCCCGTTCTTGCTGCAACGCCCTTCGGGGTGTTCTGGATTTCGCTCGCATTTTGGTGGGTTTTGCTCTTCGATTAGCGTGGGTTCCCCCTTGCTGTGTTGTGATTCTTCCACTCGCCACTCACTCGCTGTGCAACTCCCAGGAACAGGTAGTCTTTCGGACGCTCTCCTTTACTTAACATTGTAGAATCAGTTGGATGATGCTCTCTGTGTTTATTCAAGATTTTTCGTTGATGTATTGGGTATTCTTTGTGTTGTCATATATCTTTGTGCATTCCTCGATAATAATCAGTGTGCTTTGGCGGTTCATTGTTGCTCATTACATGCGAAAATTCCATGTTGTGTGGTCTTTGTTAGCGCCAGTGTTCCATCTCTTTGATTTTCTTGTATGTGGTATGAGGCGCCTTTCGGATTTCACCTTGTCTGGACAACCAGCAATCTTTCACTTGTGAGCACACATCCTTCTATCCGTCAAAGCCAATACTTTACACTCAGCGGCGAGTTTGTTATTGGAATGTCTACTCCTTGGTATGTTTTAATTTTGGCTGGGTATACCTTGTCTCAATTTGCCTCATTTCAAAGTTTTACCTTTGCAGGTCTTCAAAGATCATTGCTGTTGACTCCACTTTGGTGGAAGTGTTTAATCACGTCTTTGACCCCTCCTACTGCCACATCCCTCTCTCGATTGAGACCACCAACATGATGTTCCCCCTATCCAATATTGAGTCAAATGTCCTGTTGTTGAATCGTGTTGTTGCGCCCCCTTTTGAATTTGCTAAGTTCAAGTCTCTACCACGAGGTGATACAAATTGAAACACTTGGGTAGATCGGTTGAAAAAGTTTGATGGTGGTACTTGGCGGAAACAGGGTCTTTACCAGCTCATTCAAATGTCTACTGTTGACACCACCTTCAATGTAGATCTCCTCGAGGGTGCTATCAGGCTGTGGGCTCCTCTCTGTAATTCTTTCATATTTCCTTGTGGTCCCATGTCTATCACTTTGCAGGATATCCTTCATTTCACGAGTCTTCCACTCCTTGGGAATGAATTGTCTAGTCTAGTGGATACCCAAGACTTGCCTCAACTTTCTGATCAATACCTGAATCCAGCATCCTATTCTCAAATTATCCGGTCCTGGTGTGCTCTTAAAAGTACTTCTCCTACCAGCGAGGAGCGCATATCTTTCATGTGGGTGCTGATATGTAAATACCTTTTCTGTCCCTCTTCTGGTAAGCCCACCATGGAATATTTAGCTCTTGCTAGGTCTTTAAGTGTTGGGCACGTGCACGGTCTCGGCGTGATGTTTTTAGGGTCCTTTTACCGATGGTTGAACGTTGCTGTAAATGACACACCCCTTGCTAAACTCAATGGCACCATGTGGATTCTTCAAATATGGTTGTTCTCTTACTTCCCTGAACTGATATCTCCTCCTAGCTCTCTCAATGAGCATTTGTCATGGAAGGACCTTATGTCCTGTCAAAGTGATTTTACCGTCGCAGATACTTTTTCTTTCTTTCAGTCTTTACCGTTCGATAGGCCAGCCCGTCGTCCACTGTAATGCCCGAGAATTTTATGTTGATAATCTGAGATTAATGAGTATGACTTGTAGCGCTTATAGATGGATCAAGTCGCGATCAGAATGGGACATGCACGAGTTAGCCTAAGTTGAAATTCCGTAGGTATCGCGCACATGCGCGGCAGAGAGACGCGCATATGCGCGAGTTCCATGTGCCGAGGTCGAAGGCCTCACACATATGCGCGAGAAGCGACGCGCATATGCGCGAGTTGCTGGAATTGATTTATGCGGAGACCGTAGGTCTCGTGCATATGCGCGAGAAGAGTGCGCGCATATGCGCAAGCAGCAGAACAGCCAAAATGCCGAGACCTAAGGTCTTGCGCATATGCGCAGGTTGAGGTCGCGCATATGCGCGAGACGTGTAATTCAAAGATGAAGCCATTTGCCCCTTGACATGCATGATATATATATATATACAAATCTTCATTCATTCTCCCTCATTTCTTCAGCAGACATCGAGACAAGTTTCAGAAATTCTCAAAGCTTCAAGTTTGATTCGTATTGTGATTTCACGCGATCCGACCGTCTGATTTTCAATCCGAGTGTAGATTCTTGTTCCTCTCATCATAAGCTTTCAAAGGATGTAAGTATTAATACATTCAGCATGTTTTGAAGTTGAGATGATTGGGGAAATCAAAGTTTGATTGTTATTAATTGTTCTTGTGATTATTGGGAACGTTTATTCGCAACCGGATCGAAGAACGGTTATGATATGCGATTTTGTGTAAATTCCAGCATGTCTTGAGTTGAGTTATGTAGATTTTGAGATGATGGAATATATTTGGGATGATTATGAGTTTTTGATATTGATTATTGATAATTGAGTTGACCGGTATCGCGATATTTTACCGTTATGCCGTCGGAATGTACCGAGATTAATATTGATCGTACATGTATTGAGTTGGGTTGAGATTGATAGAATGCATTTTGAACATGTCATTTCAGATTTGTTGTGACAAGCTTCGATATCGAGACCTCGACATTTTTAAAGACTACGACGAAGAAGGTATAATTCATGTTGGTTCGGGAAGATACAACTCGAGTTAGATTTGATTCGAGTTTCCCAAAATCACATACTAGATTTCTATATCTTGCTATGCTTGTGCTTTCTTTTGATTTATGTATAAGAATTGAGATAGGAGAGTCATTGGCAGAATTGCCAAGTTCTAGACGTTTGGTGGTATCGAAGCACAGGAGAAGATCGACTCCGGTTGTAGATATTCGATACAGACAGGGCCGAAGTCTAGGAATAAGACGTACCGCCACCACGATTGGGAGGGTAGGTGGGAGTCTTGTTACGTCTTATTCACACCGGGGTCCCTAGATTAGATATGAATTGAATCAAAGATATGAGTTTGATTTAGATTGCTTGACTTATTATGATTATGTTTCATATACTATAAGATGTATTGTTGTTGATTTCACTCATGATAGTATGTTCATGATTTATGTTGTGTATATGCATGTATACATGTTTTATACTGGGATTTGTTCTCACCGGAGTATCTGGCTGTTGTTGTGTCTGTATGTGTGCATGACAACAGTTGGGACAGTATCAGGGTCGCGCAGAGGATGAGAGATCGAGTTAGCGTGGAGATTTCGGGCGTAGCAGATGAACTAGGAATGTTTACATGTGACATGTAGATGTGGTAAACTCTATTTGTATTATGGAAAGGGAATAATACATGTATTTACCTTTGTTGAAATAAAATAAAGAATGTTGTTTGTGTATGCTTTTATACAACTGTTTTTTATATTAAAAGAAAAATTTTGACCCACATTTTCTAGCAAAGATCCACTTAATCCCAAAAAGAATTGAGTTAGAGCCCGGGTCCCCACATCCACTTTGCTTCACAATTAGGGTCGAAGATTATCCATGGATTGAGTACACGGCCACTGCAAGGAAGACCGATGTTCGATCCATCGTTGACGCTATCCGAGTTATTATTCTTCACCCGAGATTCTTAGTGTGTGATGGAACATCCCCTCGTGACCAAAGCACTCATTCCTTTGAGTTTTATAATCTAGCACTGTATCCTTCTCAACTCGGTTTATGCCCGAGTCTCCCTTCTAGCACATTGTATCTGCCTCACACCATCAATGACATGATGAAACGGAACTTTCCCAAAAAAGGTTCACTTCATTGTCTCTCATCGATTTGTCTGAGCAAGCGAAATTCTTCAAAAGCCCTATCATTGAACATTCCATTACCGTATCTGACGGCTATTTTGATTGGTGAGCTGTAAGGTACACTTCCCTTGTCCCCTCGACGTTAAAAATTTCAGGTATGCACCTTCGCCCTTACACTTTTGTTGCGATTTCTTATTGTCACTGTCTAATCTGTGTAATGTTTCTCTTTGTAGGTACTCAAGATGTTCGAAAAGCATTGGATCTGTCAGTTGCCCGTAACAACAAGAAAGGTAAAGAACCACCTGTCGTCTCTGCAAAATTGCATACCACCAAACGACGAAAGAAGGAATCCGCGGCTGAACCAATGAGGAGGCGAACTTGGTCCACAACTAAACCACTTCCTGGGACATCTAAACATGTGCAAAGCCCGTCTACTGGTGGCCTTATCGTGGAAGATGACGATACAAATACCCCTCTCTCAGCTGATCTAGAAACCGAGTTGGATGATTACCTTCGTTCGGTTATTCCGTTGTCTCCTCGACAACGCCCAAAGTTTGCTACGGAGAGTCACACCGGTGGCTTGGTCGAAAGTCCTTTGGCGGTCACCTCCAATCTCCAGGTAAATGCAACCCCATTTGTTCTCTTTAGTTATGATTTGCAGCTCACTTTTCTGACATTGTAGGATTTGACGGCAAGGCGAGCCATGATTTCTTCAGTCGACGAAGATCTGGACTTCGACTTCAGCTTTTTAGACTCGGGACCATTTCACACTATTTCTTCATCCAATCTCCCCTCTGGCTTGGAATTAGCTACGGCTAAAGCTTCTCTGCGGCATTTCCTAAGCATGAATCTCAATGCTTTAGGGGATATGGAAAAGACCACCGTCTTATCTGTCGTGTCCATCCAAAAAAGCAGCCCTGATTTTTCTCTATCCCCGCTACATGATGTGGTGAATACTTTGCCAACCATATTCTCGGCTTTTCATGACTTGAGTTCTACGTGTTCAGAGACGCTAATTCAGGTGAACAACTTCAAGGAGCAAAAAAAGAAACTGGATGACATGCTCTCTGAAAGAAAGGTTGCTCTTTCCAGTTTACATCTGAAAAACGCTGAGTTTGACGCCAAGGAGGAATTAGTGAAGAAACTAGAGATGGAGCTCGCCCAACAAAAAGCTGATACCGTAACCCTCCTGCATGACAGTGAGGTTTTAAAGGCTTCCTCTGATAGACTTAAGGTTGATATTCAAGTTCTGGGCAAAGATTTAGTGAGTCAGAAACAAGCCTATCAACAGTGGGAAGACACCTTGAAAACAGCGGAACATACTCGCTCAGAGTGTCTGTCTAAAAGGAAAAAATTGCGTCAAATTGATCTCTCTTGAAAACCCCCGTCTCATCTTTATGGCGACCCTAGTTTATGTTTTGGCATTTTTATGAAATTTCTGGACCATAGAGTAGTACTTTCTTGGCATGTTGCATCTGTCTGCCATAATTTGGCTTGTTCTTCTTTCTGTTTCATGAATGTTGGAGAATGGTTAGAAACTCAACTTTGCTGTTAGAATGCACTGTTATTTGGATATCTGTTGCTTGGGACTTGTTTGCATGCGTTTTTATATTTTGGCATGTTACATTTACAAGGGAAACTCTGCCAAAATTTTCTAAAATTGAACATTTGATAACGGTGCAAACAAACGCAAATCAACATAAACTTCCAATGAACAGCCAAACCACCTTTTTGAATAACGTTCACCGAAGTTTCAAGACATGCACTAAATGAACCTCGCTTTGTCATCGATTTTTGCCAACTAACACAATAAGCACTTTACCAAAATTGACTACATCGAACTCCACGAACCAATATTTATTTATTTACAAATGTTTAATCATTATTTACAAACAAGTTCAGTAAGGAATGGCTTAAAAGCCTATTCCTCTCATATTCAACAGAACTTCTTATAAATTAATATGAAAACTATCACACAAAGTGGCCATCTAGCCTACTTCGTACTAGATTCCTTCGCATCCAGCCTTATGAACCCTTTGTCTCCGACATCCCCACCCAACTATTGAGATAATAGTGCTTCAAATACTTGCCATTAATGCACCTTCTATGTGTCTCCCCATCTAGACTTGCTAACCAATATGCGTTTCCATCTAAAACTCGATGAACCTTGAATGGCCCTTCCCAGTTGGGTGACCATTTGCCGAGTTCTCTGTCTTTGGACCCAAGGGGCTAGACCACCTTAAAAACCTCGTCTCCCTCCTCGAATGTCTTCTTATTCACAAGTTTATTGTAACTTCTGGCCACCTTGGACTTCTGAAGCATCAAAGCATTATATGTTTTGTGGGGATCCGGGCTCTAACTCAATTATTTTTGGGATTAAGTGGATCTTTGCTAGAAAATATGGGTCAAAATTTTGCTTTTAATATCAAAAACAGTTGTATAAAATCATACACAAACAACATTCTTTTTTTTATTTCAACGAAGGTAAATACATGTCTTATTCCCTTTCCATAATACAACTAGAGTTTACCACAACTACATGTCACATGTAAACATTCCTAGTTCATCTGCTACGCCCGAAATCTCAACGCTAACTCGATCTCTCATCTTTGTCGCGACCCTGATCCTGTCCCACCTGTTGTCATGCACACATACAGACACAACAACAGCCGGATACTCCGGTGAGAACAAATCCCAGTATAAAACATGTATACATACATATACACAATATAAATCATGAACATACTATCATGCATGTAATCAACAACAATACATCTTATAGTATATGAAACATAATCAGATTAAGTCAAGCAATGTTAATCAAACTCATATCTTTGACTCAATTCATATCTAAATCTAGGGATCCCGGTGTGAATAAGACGTAACAAGTCTCCCACCTACCCTCCCAATCGTGGTGGCGGTACGTCTTATTCCTAGACTTCGGCCCTGTCTGTATCGAATATCTACAATCGGAGTCGATCTTCTCCTGTGCTTCAATACCAACGAACGTCTAGAACTTGGCAATTCTGCCAATGACTCTCCTATCTCAATGATTGTACATAATTCAGAATCAACACAAACATAGCAATGCATATACATCTAGTATGTGATTTATGGGAAACTCGAACCGACTCTGATTCGAGTTATATCTTCCCAATCAAACATTGAATTATACCTTCCTCGTCGTAGTCTTTAGAAATGTCGAGGTCTCGATGTCGAAGCGTGTCACAAAAAATCTGAAATGACATGTTCAAAATGCATTCTATCAATCTCAACCCATCTCAATACATATACGATCAATATTAAATTTCGGTACATTTCGACGGCATAACGGCGTAATCTCGCGATACCGGTAACTCAAATATAATAAGATCAATATCCATAATTCATCATCATCAACCAATATCATATAGAAGTCACAAATCTTTATAATCTAAACCACAAATATACTGAAATGCATAACAATCTCATACGATCTCATTTCTTCGATCCGGTTTCGATTCTACGTTACTTCTCATCTTATGAACACATAATATAGAGCATATATTAATTTTATCAACCTCTAACTTTCAAACCATGCTGGAATTGCATAAAACTTACCTCTTTTTGATGCTATTAACAAGAGAATCAAGAATCTCACCTCGGATTACAATTTGGATGAGTAGATTTTGCACAACCAAGGTATTACTATCTCTTGTAGCTTGATGGGGTTTCTTGGAGGAAGTCTCGACCCTTTTGCTGAAATTTTTGACAGAAATGAATAGGTATACCCATCCAAATGCATGGCAAGGACAAATGGCTTATTTTTTATTCTGCACGTCTCGCGCATATGCGCGACCTCAACCGGCGCATATGCGCGAGACCTACGGTCTCGGCACTTCCGAATTCATCATCTCGCGCATATGCGCGCCCTCTTCTCGCGCATATGCCCGAGACCTACGGGTCTCGGAATTTCTCTTTTTGACAGCTCGCGCATATGCGCGCCCTTCTTCCGCGCATATGCGCGGGGTTCTCTGGACTTAAAATTTTGAAGCACACCTCCTCGCGCATATGCGCGCCCTGTCTCGCGCACATGCGCGAGGTCCTCAGCCTGCCTCGCGCACATTTTGTATATTTTCTCGTCTTTTTCGGTCCGATACAATACATCTAATAGCACATCAATTATCAACCAATCATATCCGATTATAATAACCAAATCCTCGGGCCTTACATTTCTCCCCCTCTAGGATATGATTTCGTCCCCGAAATCTCAGACAACCCATCAAAGCTTGTAAAGGAAGCAATATACTCAAAAGCTAAAAAAATACTTACATCATAAAAATAACTCTGGATATTTTAGTCTCATCTCTGATTCTGTCTCCCAGGTCGCTTCTTCAGTGCCATGACGACTCCATTGGACTTTCACCAGCGGAATAGTCTTCGTTCTGAGTTGTTTGTCCTTCTGATCAATAATCTGAATCGGCTGTTCAATATAACTCAAAGTGTCGTCAAGCTCGGCTTCATCAGGTTGAATGACATGAGAAGTATCTGGCAGATATTTCCTTAGCATCGACACATGAAAAACGTCATGTATCCCGAATAAGGAAGGGGGAAGAGCAAGTCGATATGCACGGTCGTCGATCTTCTCAAGGATCTCATATGGACCGATGTATCTAGGAGACAATTTCCCACATTTACCAAACCTGACAATGCCTCTGAAAGGAGAAATCTTCAAAAATACTCTGTCTCCTTGTTCAAACACTAACGGTCGACGACGTATATTCGCATACTAGGCTTGTCTATTCTGCGCTGTCTTCATTCTTTTCTGTATCAGTTTTACTTTCTCAGTCATTTCCCGAACCATATCAGGCCCACGTTCTGGTACCTCAGATACATCATCCCAATACAGAGGAGATCTGCACTGCTTGCCATATAATGCTTCAAACGGTGCCATCTCAATGCTCGTCTGATAGCTGTTGTTGTACGAGAATTCACAAAGAGGGAGTGAATCTTGCCAACTAGTGCCAAAATCTAGCACTACAGCCCTTAGCATATCCTCTAAATTCTGGATAGTCCGCTCTGACTGTCCGTCTGTCTGGGAATGGTAGGCAGTACTCAAGTGCAATGTCGTACCTAAATCCTGCTGCAAACTGTGCCAAAAGTGTGAAGTGAATCGTAGATCATGATCTGATACGATCGACTTCGGCACACCATGCAATTTGACTATCTCTCTGACATATATCTCTGCCATCTGATCATATCGATACGTCATTCTGTATGGAATAAAACATGCTGATTTGGTCAATCTGTCTATCACAACCCAAATCGCATCACAACCCCAGGATGATCGTAGTAATTTCGTAACAAAGTCCATGGAAATGCGATCCCATTTCCATTCAGGAATAGATAACCTCTGAAGTGAACCTCCGGGCTTCTTTCTCTCGGCCTTCACCTGTTGGCAATTCAAACATTTCGACACAAACTCTGCAATGTCTGATTTCATCTTTTTCCACCAAAATTGTGTCTTTAGATCGTTGTACATCTTTCTGCCGCCAGGATGAATACTAAACCGACTACAGTGCGCTTCTGATAATATTTGTGTAATGCCTGAGATTTTATCACGGTAATCTGAGATTGATTACATTATAAATTGATCGGATGATAGACGGACCACTTCGAGTAAGGAATTGGAATGACATAAGTTGAGTGGGGTGTGAGACCCGAAGGTCTCGCGCATATGCGCGGCGAAATAGCGCGCACATGCGCGAGCTGTGCGAGAAGGTTTTCGCGCGGACAGAACTTTGCGCGCACATGCGCGGCTTGAGGGCGCGCATATGCGCAAAGAGATGCATTGCCATATTCCGAGTCCAGAGAATGTGGCGCATATGCGCCAAGAGTTGGCGCGCATATGCGCGGGGTGTTCGGTAGCCAAATGTGAATTCCAGAGAATATCGCGCACATGCGCGGATGAAGGGCGCGCATATGCGCGGGCTGACGGGAAGGCACGCGCCGAGACATAATGTCTCGCGCATATGCGCCGAGACGGGTCGCGCATATGCGCGAGACGTGTTGAGCGAAAATGAAGCCACTTGCCCTTATCATGCAATGGTATATATATATATATACAAAGTAATCCTTCAGAAATTAGAAGGGAAAGGAAAAGAATCGAGAAAGGTTGCTGTGAGTGTGGTGAAAATCCTTACGCCTTTATATTTTGATCCGTCCGTTAGATTTTGAATCCGACTTCGGTATTGTGTTCCTATCGACGTAGACTACAACTGGACGTAAGTTTTACTACGTTTTGATATGATTTGAAATTATGCTATTGTCAGAATTGAATAGGATTCCTATATGATGTTCTTGATACGTTAGAAATCATAGAATCGAAGTCAGATTGAAAAACAAATTGATTACGGATTTGTTATGATTTTTCAGATTATATTGAGTGGTATTTGACAGATTTGAATTGTGACTGGCTTATAGATTGTATTGTATATGGGTTATGATTGGTAATTGATATCTGTTGATATGGTATTTACGGGGATATTGAGATTGTGCCGTTATGTCGATGATTTGAATTAAATTCAGATTAATCAGATTCAGTATTGAATTGAGAATGGAAGGTTGATATTATTATTCTCGATATGTCCTTTCAGATTTACAGAGACAATCTTGAGTTCGGAACTTTCGTTTCTTCAGACTGAGTCTACAAACAAAAGGTATAAGTCAATGTGGTATTGGGAGATCGACACAAGTAGGATATACTTGTGTTTCCCTAAATCACATACTATTTGTTATTATTTGCATTGATTTGATTTGATATGCTTGTTCTATTGATGTATAGAGAGCATGTGTTTAGACGAGTGATCTTGTGACAGAAGTACCTGATAGTGACGGGATCGCCACAGGCACATTGCACGATGTCACAAGATAGTGTATTGGCGATAGTGCCACAGTCTGTGACGGATAGGTCAAGACACTGGATGTTTGGTTATATCGACGTGGATAGAATCGGAGTTTCTTCTATTACTGTTGGTCGATATAGGAATACCAACGTCTGGAAACCGGGATCCCTAGACTAGGATTGAGTCTAGTCTGAGTCGTGGAGTCACGATTATGATTGATAGCTTGATATTAATTATGTTTCAGATTTTGATATATATCTGATATCTGTTTCATGCTTTATATTAATTATATGATTGCATGTTTCGTTGATTTATACTGGGATTTATTCTCCCCGGAGTTATCCGGCTGTTGTCGTGTTTGTATGTGTGCATGACAACAGGTGGGACTGGTTCAGGGTCGAGGAGATGAAGAGAGAGATCGTGATTAGAGTGAAGACTACGGACTTGATCTGAGATAGGGTTGAACACTTGATATTTAGTAGTTGAACCTTAGTTTGTAAATGATTGTATATAGTACAAGACTTGTGCTTTACTCTTATACTGATATGTATAGTAGAGTGATTCCATTACGTTCCGCATTAGATATTATATTAAAAAAAAAAATTTAGACCCTGTTTATTATAATTGATTAATTAGTCCCAATGACAATTAAGAACATGATTAGCGTCCGGGTCCCCACAATTTGGTGTTTCAAATCTGAAATATCTGGCACCACAAGACGGCGATTTACATACAAAACATTATCATGTACCTGATACTCTGAATGATGTCCGGATCTGACCCTCTGAATCGACTTCTGAACATTTTGATCATTTTTCTGTGCTTCTTTAATGCGAACAATCAAATATGGTTCTAATTGAATCGTAGCAAGTCGTAGTGGTCTACTATCTGTGTCAAATGCTAATCCAGACAAACAGCAATCCTTAATCAAATTAGAAACACATATCGTCGATAAGGATAAGGCACATACCTTTCGACTCACGGCATCTGCTGCTGCATTAGACTTCCCTGGATAGTACTTGATTTCGCAATCAAAATCTTTCAATAAATCGAGCCATCTACGCTGTCTCATGTTATATTTTGATTGAGAGAACAGATACTTCAGGCTTTTGTGATCAGAATAGATTTCAAACTTCTCGCCGTAGAGATAGTGTGACCATATCTTGAGTGCAAATACAATAGCCGCCAATTCCAGATCATGAATTGGGTAACGAGTCTCGTATGGCTTCAACTGTCTCGAGGCATATGCAATCACATGTCCTCGCTGCATAAGAATACATCCTACCCCTTTGTGAGATGCATCACAATATACAACGAAATCACCCGTACCTGAAGGTATCGTCAATACTGGAGCACTGGTCAATCGTCTCTTCAACTCCAAGAAGCTAGACTCACAAGCTTCAGAACACACAAATGGCGCATTCTTTTGTGTCAGCTGGGTAATCGGCTTCGCGATACTGGAGAAATCTTTGTTGAATCGTCGATAGTACCCTGCTAGACCCATGAAACTGCGTATCTCTGGCACAGAAGTCGGACTAGGCCAACTTATTACAGCTTCAACTTTACTTGGATCAACAGAAATATCGTCTCCAGATATGATATGCCCCAAAAACACAACCTGTCTCAACCAAAACTCACATTTCTACAGTTTAGCATATAATTTCTCCTTTCTCAGCGTCTGCAATACAATTCTTAAGTGTTCGGCATGCTCAACCATACTCTTGGAATATACCAAAATATCATCAATAAAAACAATAACAAACTCATCTAGATACTTCTAAAAAACACGATTCATCAATCCCATAAACACCGCTGGAGCATTCGTTAAACCAAAAGGCGTGACAATAAACTCATAATGTCCATACCTGGTTCGGAATGTTGTCTTTGGTATGTCTGCATCTCTGACTCGTAGTTGGTGATATCCAGATCGCAGATCGATTTTGGAATAGATAGAGGATCCTTGTAACTGATCAAATAAATCGTCGATACGAGGCAATGGGTATTTATTCTTTACCGTCGTCTTGTTCAGTTGCCGGTAATCAATACACAATCTCATCGAACCGTCTTCCTTTCGCACAAATAGCACTGGAGCGCCCCAAGGAGAAACACTCGGTCTGATATATCCCTTAGCTAGCAGATCTTCTAATTGTATTTTCAGTTCTTTCAGTTCAATAGGTGCCATTCTGTACGGAGCTCGGGATATAGGAACAGTACCTGAAATGAGATCGATGCTAAAATCTACCTCTCGAGCTGAAGGTAACCCTGGAATCTCGTCGGGAAATACATCAGCAAACTCGCATACCACTGGCAACTCTGCCAATGCCGGGCTCGATTTCAGTATATCTACTGAATATACAAGGAAACCTTCTGCTCCTTTCTGTAACAATCGTGGCATCGTCAAAACAGATACTAAGGGAATCCGAGATCTGGAACCCTTACCGTAGAATTTCCATTCGTCAGGCATCTCTTGTCTGAACCTGACAATCTCCTGGAAACAATCTACAGTGGCTCGATACTTTGTTAACATATCAATACCGACAATACAATCAAAATCAAATAACCCAAGCACAACACAGTCTAACTCAATCTCGTGACCCTCGAACTGTAGCATACACTGTCTAACTGAAGTCACGGATATAAGACCACTTCCCAACGGAGAAGTAACAGACACTATGGCAGATAATGACTCGACAGGCAATGCATGTATCAATGCAAAATGTTCTGATATAAATGTATGGGATGCACCTGTATCTATCAAAACATAGGCAGGATAACCGCAAAGAAAACAGTTACCTGCAATCACATCATCTGGTGCATCTTGGGCCTGTTCTTCTGTCAGTGCAAATACTTGAGCCTGCTTTCTAGGAGGCTGGCTCACTGTCTGGCTACCTCTGGCTCGGGGCTGGGTATGTGTAAAGGTTGGCTGAAAGGAATGAACAGATGAAGCTTGCCTCTCAGGCTGATTTACGGAACCAGATGCTCCAACACTCTGAGTTTGCTGTACCCCTTTCTGTGGACAAACCCTGGCGAAGTGTCCCGGCTGTCTGCAGATATTGCAGCGACCCATCACACCCTGACACTGTTCAGTGGCATGTCTACCTCCACAAGAGCTGCAATACACACCTGTATATTCTGTACTCTGACAAGGACCTCTCTGTCGTGATCTACTGGAGCTCGTCGAAGTACTCCCTGATCTCTTGAACTGTTTGCCTTTCGTTTTCAACTGGTCTTTTCTCCCACTGCTACTACCACTGCTATCGAATCTGGGAGGAGGTTGAAAAGAGGGTTGTGTTGGTCTTGGACTCGGAGTGGCATAAAGAGTGCTTCGTTGCCTAAGCAGTCCAGCTTCCGCCCTCTTGGCCCGGTTCAACGCTTCAACGAAGGTGTTAGGTCTACCGGTATTTACCAAAATAAAAATATCTGGATTCAAGCCATTAATAAACTGATCTGCAATGGCCTCATCATTTTCTGCAACATGAGGGGCAAATCGGAGCAGTGCAGAGAACTTAGCAACATAGTCTTCGATGTTCAGCTGTCCCTGTCTTAAATTGGCAAATTCAGCACCTTTGTCTTTACGGTAGGACACGGGAAAGAATCGTTGATAGAACTCTGCTTTGAAAACTTTCCAAGTGGTCTCTATGCCACGATGCTCCAAGGCTCTTTTCGTGGTAAGCCACCAGTTCTTTGCAACTTCTTGCAGTTGATGCCCAATAAGTTTAACTCGTCGCTCGTCAGTGTAGTCAAGATATTCAAATAACATCTCGATATCATCGAGCCTACTTTCACATTCAACTGAATTTTCTGTGCCCTTCAGTGTCGGTGGTCGGAATGCCTAAAACCGCTTTAACAAAGTCTCCATCGGTGTAGCGGTCACATCCATCGGATCATTGGATGTACTGCCTTGTTCTGGTGCCCGACCTGCTACTGGTTGCGGTACTCGTCGAGGAGGCATATCTGATTATCAAACGGATTAGTACACAATCTATACAATCTGTCTCAGTCCTCCTCTGATCATATACCTCTGATCCAGAATCGGTTCTGATTCAGTCTTTGCAAACAGATACTATAATCAACTCAGATAACAATACAACATATAATAGTGAAAGCAATAAATCATGACGTGTGCTAGCATGATATAAGCAAGGAAGACGACTCGATCTACCCCGCTCACTCTTTTCTATCTCAATCTATACAGAACATACTGCTCTGATACCACCTATTGTGGGGACCCGGGCTCTAACTCAATTATTTTTGGGATTAAGTGGATCTTTGCTAGAAAATGTGGGTAAAAATTTTGCTTTTAATGTAAAAAACAGTTGTATAAAATCATAGACAAACAACATTCTTTATTTTATTCACTACAACAAAAATCCTATTTAACAACACATCAAAGACAATGGTTTTAACAAAAACCGTTGTCTTTTTACTTTTAACAACGGTTTTAACAAAAACCGTTGTCGTAGCCTAAAAAAATCCGCTCAAAGACAACAATTTCTTTAAAACCGTTGTCTTTGATATATCTACGACAACGGTTTTAAAGAAACCGTTGTCTATGAGCGTTTTTTTTGCCTACGACAACGTTTTTTAAAAACTGTTGTCTATGAGCGTTTTTTTTTTGGACTAAGACAACGGTTTTTAAACTGTTGTCGTATAAGCGTTTTTCTTTAAGCTACGACAACGGTTTGTAAAAAACTGTTGTCTTTCAACTGGTTTTTCTACAAATTTTATTGTCAATATTAGATTTCGCGACGGCCTAAGTAAAATCTGTCGCTAAATTTAGCGACGGTTATACTATACCGTCGCTAATTTAAATATTGCGACGGTTTATGTATACCCGTCGCTAAACTTTGCGACCGTTTTAAGTAAAACTGTCGCCGATGTAGATATAGCGATGGTTTTCCAAAAACGGTCGCTAAATTTAGCGACGGTTTTTGTATAACCGTCGCTACATTTAGCGACGGTTTTATTAAACCGTCGCCGATGTATAATTAGCGACGGTTTATATTTAACCGTCGCTAAATAAAGCGACAAATCTTATAAAAGCGTCGCTAATTTTAAATCGGCGACAGTTGAAAAAATAACTGTCGCTAATTGCGACGGTTTAATCAAAACCGTCGCAAACTGTCTATAAATATCCCAACCCTCAGTCTATTTTCTACCCTACCACTTCACCACACTTAAAATTTTTCTCACTTACACAATTTTAATTTCGTTTTTCTCTTTAAAGATTAATAAATTTTTACCACTTCACAACACTTAAAATTTTTCTCCCTTACACAATTTTAATTTCGTTTTTTTTTAAAGTTTAATAAATTTTTAAAATTAAGAATATAATATTTTCGACTGAAATTTTTTTTTATTTTACTGACAAAAATAGCGACGGAAAGCATAAAACACCGTCGCTAATATTAGCGACGAAATTTAATTAATACCGTCGCTAAATTTAGCGACGGTGTATAAAACCGTCGCTCTTTAGCCACTATTTTAATTACGACTGTCGCTAATTTTAGCGACGGGTAACGATGATTTCCGTCGTAAATTTAGACCGTCGCTAATTTTAGCGACGGGTAACGATGATTTCCGTCGCAAATAAATTTGCGACGGTTGTTTAAAAACCGTCGCAAATTGTAACTACAAAAACACTCTACAACCGTTGTCTTTTAGTGAATTCTTTAACCACATGACCTTTAACAACGGTTTTGTATACCTACGACAACGGTTTTTCACCGTCATCTTTAGACGTCTACGAAAACGGTTTTTCACCGTTGTCTTTGAGCACACCTTTTAACCACAGGGCTTCTAACAACGGTTTTAAAAGGCCTACAACAACGGGGAAAAATCGTTGTCGTAGGCCTTTTTTCTTGTAGTGATTTCAACAAAGGTAAATACATATCTTATTCCCTTTCCATAATACAACTAGAGTTTACCACAACTACATGTCACATGTAAACATTCCTAGTTCATCTGCTACGCCCGAAATCTCCACGCTAACTCGATCTCTCATCTTTGTCGCGACCCTGATCCTGTCCCACCTGTTGTCATGCACACATACAGACACAACAACAGCCGGATACTCAGGTGAGAACAAATCCCAGTATAAAACATGTATACATGCATATACACAATATAAATCTTGAACATACTATCATGCATGTAATCAACAACAATACATCTTATAGTATATGAAACATAATCAGATTAAGTCAAGCAATGTTAATCAAACTCATATCTTTGACTCAATTCATATCTAAATCTAGGGATCCCGGTGTGAATATGACGTAACAAGTCTCCCACCTACCCTCCCAATCGTGGTGGCGGTACATCTTATTCCTAGACTTCGGCCCTATCTGTATCGAATATCTACAATCGGAGTCGATCTTCTCCTGTGCTTCAATACCACAGAACGTCTAGAACTTGGCAATTCTGCCAATGACTCTCCTATCTCAATGATTGTACATAATTCAGAATCAACACAAACATAGCAATGCATATACATCTAGTATGTGATTTATGGGAAAATCGAACCGACTCTGATTCGAGTTATATCTCCCCAATCAAACATTGAATTATACCTTCCTCGTCGTAGTCTTTAGAAATGTCGAGCTCTCGATGTCGAAGCGTGTCACAAAAAATCTGAAATGACATGTTCAAAATGCATTCTATCAATCTCAACCCAACTCAATACATATACGATCAATATTAAATCTCGGTACATTTCGACGGCATAGTGGCGTAATCTCGCGATACCGGTAACTCAAATATCATAAGATCAATATCCATAATTCATCCTCATCCACCAATATCATATACAAGTCACAAATCTGTATAATCTCAACCACAAATATGCTGAAATGCATAACAATCTCATACGATCTCATTTCTTTGATCCGGTTTCGATTCTACGTTACTTCTCATCTTATGAACACATAATATAGAGCATATATTAATTTTCACAACCTCTAACTTTCAAACCATGCTGGAATTGCATAAAACTTACCTCCTTTTGATGCTATTAACAAGAGAATCAAGAATCTCACCTCGGATTACAATTTGGATGAGTAGATTTTGCACAACAAAGGTATTACTATCTCTTGTAGCTTGAGGGGGTTGTTGGATCTCGGTTTTCTACGTGCCCAAACGCAGCGGAAGTTTAAAAAAATTTTATTTTATTTTGAAAACAAAATAATATTTGGACACTCATATGGTTTTATGATTAACATTCATAGAGCGTTAGAATTTATACCTTTAGTGAAAATTTCACTTGGCTCCAACTACACCGGTATTAGCGGACGTAGCTCTTGTTGTAAATCCCTACGAACATTCTTCGATCTCCTAATCCGGTCCACGACTGGAATATTTGTTCCTCTTCTAAATTGCACTAGAAATTTAGAAGATATTTTACGTAGAGATTGAACACGAAGAAAAATTCGACTCAATAATATAAGCCAAATTTTTCTTGCAAAAGGAAATAAATTTCGAGAACAGCACCCTTGTGGGAAGAGCCGAAAGTTGCTTGATCAATTATGACTTTCGGATGCTTCATTTTAAAATAAGAATCAAATCTTATCTTTTCGTCTAATCTACAATTTACTTAATTAATTAGATTAATTAATTCAATCAAAGATTCTACAAATATTTGGGTGCCAAATCATGAAACTCTCGTGAATCACAATTGGGAGACTTGGAGGTTAGGTCAATTTTTCTTTTTTATTTCCTTGAAACCAATAGTCTTGATCTAAATTCCATAATTAACATTAATGAGCTTGATTAATTGAGCTAGTCCAACTAGTTTAATCAATTAATCAAAGTCCATTAATAACTTTAATTATTTAATATGTTGGACTTGTACTCCTACAAGCCCATTAAACATATTCCCACTATATTTAATTTAATATTTAATAAACTCAACTTTTAAGTTTAATAAATTAAATCAATTATAAATTCAACATTTGAATTTAATATTTAAATTATAAATTCAACTCCTTGAATTTATCACCTCCAAAATTTAATATTTAATAAACCCAACTTTTGAGTTTAATAAATTAAATTATCAAATTTTATAAATTCAACTCCTTGAATTTATTCTCTCCAAATTTCTTAAATTCAACTTCTTGAATTTACTATATCATAAATTCAACTCCTTGAATTTATTTTCTCAAAATTTAATTATCATAAATTCAACTACTTGAATTTACTATCATAATATAAATTCAACTACTTGAATTTATTCTCTCAACGGGAACAAATGATCCAGTACTTGTGTGACCCTCAATGGTTCAGGGATACAGCTAGCCGTGGGTTCACAACTCTTTGTGATTCAGAATAACATTTATTCTTATTCGGGCTTACCCTAGTTAGCCCCATTCTTTTCATCAACACCTTAATCAAGAATGTCAGAACTCATTTCTGATTGCACCCATCGGATCATGGTAAGAGCGTCTAGTAGCATCGCCCCATGATCCCCTAGGTATCACTGATAGTGCCTGCAAGAACCAGTCGATTATGATTAGCGTACAGTACGGTCCCTTCATCTCATATATCCCGATCGAATCTGCAACCATT
>NC_133309.1:9902661-9940385 GCF_012295235.1 Primulina huaijiensis
TTTGGCCAAGTGAATAATGTATTTGAAAATTGTGATTTTCATAAACATTATTATGGACTAAATTAAATTAATTCAAGTGTTGAATTAATTAAACACTAGTGGACCTAGTAGAGTCCAAATAATTAAATTAATTCAAGTGTTGGATTAATCAAATCATATTGAGTCTTGTAGAGCTCAATTAAAATAATTATTTAACTAGTGGGACTTGGGTAAATTCAAGTAATGTTTAATTAGTCTCAAATATGTTTGAGATAATTAAAATTAAGTCCATAGATTTTTAATTGTTAAAAATCAAATAACAAAGCATGCTTGGGAGGTGGAAGGTTGTGGATTACTTTTTATTAAAATAATACAAGGCATGCACCTTTTGCTTTTTGCTTTTCTCACAACCAAGACAAGAAAATTAAATTATTCTCCCCTCCACTCCAAGATGCAATGGCCGAAAATTTCATGGGTTCTCTCCTCCATTTTTCTCTCATTTTTCTTCTTCAAGTGTTGAGGAAAGAAAACAATTCTCATTGAAAAATCCTCTTAGTTTTCTAGTGCAAATTAAGAGGGGATCTACCTAGTTGGTGGTGGGCTTAATAGTTGAGCAAGGAGTGCTCAAAGGAAGCTTGAAGATACTTTTTACCATTGAAGAGCTAAGGTGTTTACACCTTAGTTGGAGCCATTACATCAATCTTTGAGATTGATAGGTACATTTCTTAACACACTATAAATGTCATTTTGTGTTTTTTTATTTGCTACACACTATTTACTTGGTGGCCGAAATTTTTACAAAAAAATTTGATTTTTAAACTTCCGTTGCGCTTCCGGTCACCGTAAGCGATCACCTTTCACCTAGCATATAGAGCCTCAGTGTTGTCCCGGGTCATAAGGACTAATGGCGTACAATCATAACCACGGACTTATCCTCTCGATGAATGATAACCACTTGGAAAGTCCGAGGGAGGGTTGTTCGGTATAAGCATCATATGACTACCCATCTGTATATTTGGACATCTCTATGCCCTTATCAAGAAACGCAGTACACAACATCACAGATGCTAGTCTCGAGCTCAAGCGACCTTTATCCATGTTTTAGGCGGCTGAATCGACTAGGAACGAATTTAGAAAATGCAGTATTTACAAATGAGTTCCAACATCGAATTACGATTCATTTGTATTAAAGCATAATCAAGGACTTTATCTATGCTGCTTGCATGGGTATACAGATAAAGTATAATGAAACCATTCAAAAGTAAATTATATTAAAATAAAGATTGTTTATTACACTTGAGTCAATAAATTCCCTAGCCAACCGTTGGCTTACAGGGCATCTACTCTAACAGGGGTTTCTTGGAGGAAGTCTCGACCCTTTTGCTGAAATTTTTGACAGAAATGAAGAGGTGTACCCATCCAAATGCATGGCAAGGACACATGGCTTATTTTTCATTCTGCACGTCTCGCGCATAAGCGCGACCTCAACCGGCGCATATGCGCGAGACCTACGGTCTCGGCATTTCCGAATTCATAATCTCGCGCATATGCGCGCCCTCTTCTCGCGCATATGCGCGAGACCTACGGTTCTCGGAATTTCTCTTTTTGACAGCTCGCGCATATGCGCGCCCTTCTTCCGCGCATATGCGCGAGGTTCTCTGGACTTAAAATTTTGAAGCACACCTCCTCGCGCATATGCGCGCCCTGTCTCGCGCACATGCGCGAGGTACTCTGCCTGCCTCGCGCACATTTTGTATATTTTCTCGTCTTTTCCGGTCCGATACAATACATCTAATAGCACATCAATTATCAACCAATCATATCCGATTATATTAACCAAATCCTCGGGCATTACACGTTTGCATTCTCAGCTCGTCCAAATCCTCAAGTTCAAT
The DNA here is from genome assembly GCF_012295235.1 of Primulina huaijiensis. Classification (NCBI taxonomy): domain Eukaryota; kingdom Viridiplantae; phylum Streptophyta; class Magnoliopsida; order Lamiales; family Gesneriaceae; genus Primulina; species Primulina huaijiensis. Next base: position 9,904,536 of record NC_133309.1, read on the forward strand.
GATCATAGCTTCCGTGTAGAGCTCTGGCTCCAATTCATTCTGCTTCATCACTCTCAAAGAAGGGATTACTACCTGCATAGGCAATACTGCGTCGTGTCCATAAGTCAAGGTGAAAGGGCTCGGACAAGTAGCACTTCTCATTGATATTCGATAAGCCCACAATGTTTCTGATAACAGCCGGTGCCAATCTCGGGGGTTATCCTCCATCATCTTCTTCAACATCTTGATTAATACTTGGTTTGAAGCTTCAGCTTGACCGTTGGATTGGGGGTAATGAGGTGAAGAATTGATCGACTGGATCCTAAATTCCTCAGCAAATTCCTTCATTTCTGACCCCACGAACATAGTTCCCTGGTCAGTTGTGATCGATTGCGGGATCCCAAATCTGTGAATAATATGCTCTTTCACAAAGGTAACAACATCTATTTGCTCTACTTTCTTCATGGGGAAGGCTTCAACCCATTTAGTGAAGAAATCAGTAGCCACAATTATAAAGGAATGCCCTTTAGATGAAGGAGGATAAATTTTACCTATCAAATCCATGGCCCACCCCTGAAATGGCCACGGCTTTATGACAGCGTGCATTTTATCAGCTGGTATCCTCTGTACGTTCCCGTGTTTTTGGCACTGTTGACACCCTCTCGAATATCTTATACAATCCTTTAGCATCGATGGCCAATAATGGCCATGTCTGCGGATTAACCACCTCATTTTGATCCCAGATTTGTGTGCTCCACATATTCCTTCATGTACTTGCTACATTACTTTCATGGCCTCTGGGAAACCCAAACACCGCAACAATAACCCATCATCCCCTTTCCTGTACAGTTCATTTTCCATCAAGACATAATGTAGAATTCTCATCTTCAAACCGTAATGCAACTTCTGCTCAAGATTCCTCAATGCCTCTTTTATCTCATCTCTCCAATCCCCAGCAAGGTAAACATCAATATCTAATGTATGTACTTGTATTCCTCGCTGATGAATAGATGAATGATTTCTCCTTTGTACCAACAAAAATTTGTGGGTGAGCTCGGGCGACATCCTTAAACCAGAAGCAATCTGAGCCAATTCATCAGCTGCCCAGTTGTCTTGTCTTGGCACGTGGTGGAAGGTCACATCTTCAAAATCATCAAGGAGCTGAGAAGCAGCTGTAAAATAAGGGGCTAACGCCAAACTTGAACATTTATATTCCCCGTAAATTTGCTTAAGAACCAGCTGAGAATCCCCAATAATCAACACATCTTTAGCGCCCAAATCTTGTAGAATTTCTAAGCCAATCACTAGTGCTTCATATTCAGCCTGATTATTGGTGCCTGAAAAATCTAGATTAAATGACAAAACTGTCTTAATTCTCGTTGGGGATGTTATCACGACTCCAACCGGTGATGCCTTCTCAGTACTGGAACCATCAAATTTCAAAGTCCATGATTGATTTACACACACTACTACAAAAACGGCAAACGACAACGGATAAAATCCGTTGTCGTAGCCATTTTAAAATTGTCGTAACTGAGGGTGTTGTTGAAAGTCCATTCAACGACAACGGTTTTTATCCGTTGTGGTAGATCAAATTTGCGACGGATTTTAAAAACCGTCGCAAATAAAAATAGCTACGGGTTTGAATAAAACCGTCGCTAATTCAAAATTAGCGACGGTTTAGTAATCAAGATTTCCGTCGCTAATTTGTTTCGAAAAATAAAAAAAATACTTTTAATAATTTAATAAATCTAAAAGAAACTAATAATCCAAACTAAAATCGTGTAAAAGAAAAAAATTTTAAGTGTTGTGAAGTAGTAAAATCGTGTAAAAGAGAAAAATTTTAAGTGCTATGAAGTGGTTAGAAAAATTTTACGTGTTGTGTGAAAGTAATAAATTTGAGTAAGAGAGAAAAATTTTAAATGTTGTGTGAAGTGATAAAATTGTGTAAGAGAGAAAAATTATAAGTGTTGTGTGAAGTGATAAAATGGTGTAAGAGAGAAAAATTTTAAGTGTTATGAAGTGGTGAGAAAAATTTTAATTGTTGTGTGAAGTGATAAAATGGTGTAAAAGAGAAAAAATTTTATGTATTGTGAAGTGTTGGGAAGGAAAATGGATCGAAAATGGAGATATTTATTGACAGTTTGCGACGGGTTTTTGTTAAACCGTCGCTATTGGCGTTGGTAAATGTTAAACCGTCGCATATTTTTATTTGGCAACGGTTTGGATTTAAACCATCGCTAAAATTAGCGACGGTTTCAAAACAATGTCGCTAAGTTTAGCGACGGTTTTTATAACCGTTGCTAAATTTAAAGATGCGACGGGTTTTTTAAAACAGAAAAACCATCGCTAAATTTAAAGATGCGACGGGTTTTTTTAAAACAGTCGCTAAAATTAGCGACGGTTATTTCAAAAGCGTCGCTAATTTAAAATTAGCGACGGTTCCAAAACCGTTGTTGTTTGTCAAAAAACCACGCTAATCGACAACGGTTTCTTCAATCCGTTGTCCATTGTCCAAAAAAACGCGCTAATAGACAACGGTTCATAGAACCGTTGTCGTTGACCCTAAAAAAACGCTCAAAGACAATGGTTCTATTAAACCGTTGTCATTGATCCCAAAAACCGTTGTCTTTGACCCCAAAAAGAAAACGGTTTTTAAAAATCGTTGTCTTTGACCCCCCAAAGACAACGGTTTTCGAAAAAACCGTTGTTAAAAAACATACGACAACGGTTTTTGTGAAAAACCGTTGTCGTATGTGCATTGTTGTATACAGAATTTCTTGTAGTGACAAAACACTGGGATATCCACTGGTGCATTCCCTGCCACCTCGACTATAGGATGGTCTGCCAGAAAATCAGCAACAGCTTGGCCTTTCATCGATCTTTGGGGGTAGTAAATCAAGGTAAACTCTGCCAACGCCAGCGACCATTTGCCAATCCTTCCAGTCAAAATAGGCATGTGAGCATGTACTTGACAAGATCTATCTGTGAAATCACATAAACTATTGAATGGATCAAATAATGCCTCAGTTTAGTACATGAATAATATAACGCCAAACACAACTTTTCTATGACTGAATATCTAACCTCCACCTCTGTAAAGGATCGACTCAAATAATAAATGGCCACGCCTTGGGGGCATCAAAACAGGAGGTTTAGACAAATATTCTTTTATTTTGTCAAAGGCTTCTTGGTGACCCTTTTCCCACTTAAATTCTTCGGAGTCCTTCAACTTTAATAATAAAGAAAATTCTCGAGTTTTACCTGCCAGGTTCGAAATGAATCTTCTTAAATAATTTAACTGGCCGAGGAATCTTTGCAGCTCCTTCTTATTCTTTGGTGGCATAGCTGTCATGATAGCTTTAGCCTTATTTTTGTCCACCTCTACTCCCCGCTGGTGAACCAAAAACCAAAGGAAATTCTTGCTTGTACACCGAAAGCACATTTCAAAGGGTTCAACTTCAAATTGTGCTGCCTCGTCCTCATAAAACTCTTCCTGAGATGGCCAAGGTGATCTGATGCTCTTTTTTATTTAACAACAATGTCATCAATGTATACCTCTAAGCACTGACCAATCATGTCATGGAAAATGGTATTCATGGCCCTTTTGTAAGTTGCTCCTGCGTTTTTTAAACCAAATGGCATAACGAGCCATTCGAACGTGCCAATTGCTCCAGGACATCAAAACGCTGTTTTGGATACATCTTCTTCTGTTATTTTTATTTGATTGTACCCTGAAAATCAGTCCATGAATGACAGCAACTCGTTTCTTGCTACTGCATCGACTAACATATCTGCTACCGGCATGACATAAACGTCTTTCGGGGTGGCACAATTTAAATCCCTGAAATCTATGCAAACTCGAAGCTTCCCATTCTTTTTCATCACAGGGACTATGTTTGCAAGCCATTCCGTATATCTTACTGGACGGATGAATTTCGCTTTGAGTAATTTTTCGATTTCTTCTTTTACTCTTGCTTCATTTTCCTGGGACATCCTTCTAGCTGGCTGTTGGTATGGTTTAAAACCATCTTTAATTGGTAGATGATGTTCCACTAATTTGCAGTCTAAACCTGGCATATCTTCATAGTCCCACGCGAAACAATCTTTGAATTCCCTTAGAAGCTTCACAATTTCTCTCTTCATTTCTTTTTCTAACAAGTCACTGATATATGTTGGTTTAGGGCATTCTACAGTTCCCAGATTCACCTCTTTCAAAGGGTCCTGAGGTTCTGGCTGTCGATCTTCCATCTGAGCCGGAGCTAAGACTATGTCCTCGAACTGTAATTCTGTTTCTTCAGTATTATCATATTCATCTTCAAATATTATTTCACTTCCGTCAATGTCCCACAATTCCTGAGATTGTACTTTATTCACCAGATGCTGCAATATGGCTTTCCATTCGGAAGTCGCAGCCACTTCCATCTCTTCTTTGGTGAACTTAATCATCGACCTCTTCAATAATAGGTCGGACCATGGGTCTAGGAGAGACCATGGCGGTGGGTTTGAGAATTTTTTCAACTGCCTCCCTCACTATTTAGTGTCCATGTTAACTGCACCTTGCTGTCCATTCACCTTGTAATCACAAACTTTAATAGGACCGAAGGCTCCGTCATAATACCTGGCCTCTATTGCATTTGAATTAGGTTGATACGACTCCGAATCAGCCTGTACCACTTCCACCTCATCCCCTTTCCACATCAACAGTAACTGGTGCATGGACGATGGTACACAATGATTAGTGTGAATCCAAGCTCTCCCCAACAAAGCATGGAAGCTAGCACTGGAATTGACCACGAAAAAGGCTGACAGCGAGGATCGGGATCCTACAGTAACATTTGCTGGCAATACTCCCAGAGTTTTTGTATATTCCCCAGTAAAAGCTGCCACAGAGACTTCGGTAGGAATCAAGTCTTCCACATTCTTTTCCAACTTCTGAAGGATTCTATATGGCAAGATATTCACAGCAGACCCATTATCTATTACCACTTTGGTTTCCAGTGAATACATCGGATTCAAACGTTTTTTTGCGTTTAAACTCCTCTGGCAGCATTAATGAACCTGTGGCACATTCAAATGAAACGAGAATCTGTCCCACCCTGAAAGTAGCCTTCTTGACTGGTTCACTGTCTTCCTCTGATAACAAATCATCACCTTCCTCTTCTTTATCTTCAGTGGCCTTCCTTCCAAATTTCTTCTTCTCTCTGAGTGATTCCTCCATCTTAGATTTGCGCTCAGCAGCTTTTTCTCTCAACAAACGTCGTTTTTGGATCCGAGAAAGCGGTTTTGGAAACTTTGGATGCTCTACCCGTTTCCATATGCCATTGGGGATTTCTCTGGGAGGAATAACAAAGCGATATTTTCTTTCATATTTATTACCGGTATCTGGAGGTAGTGGCCTCTGGATTAGCTTCTGGAATGACTGCCGGTCCCTCTTCCCCTCGCCATTCATTGGCCCATGAAACGAAACCTTCCCGAGGTACTGGTTCTTCGGCTTCTCGGCCATGGATCCCCTATTGTACCTCAAATTCCTCTCACCAAAATACATATCATCTCCACTGTGACAGCGGCTTTTTCCATGAAAAGTTTCTGTCTTGTTCTCTTTTACTTCAAACATCATTTCCCGAGGCACCCAGCATTTCCTTATATTAACTCCTGGCCTGATGGACCTGTCCCTGTTCCCGTTCCTCCTCCTCTCATTGATCAAGAAACTCAAGTCAGTACTTCTCATGTTCACATTGGCCACCGGGGGAAAAGGATCTTCATCCACTATCATTTCTTCTGTTTTCTCGGGAAATTTCAGGACCCCCTTGTTAATTCTTTCCTGCAAGACATTCTTGAAAGCCCAACAAGCGTTAGTATTATGATTGAAGGAATTGTGATACTTACAGTAATCTCTTCCTTTCAACTCCTCCCTAGTGGGTAGCTTGTGATCTACGGGGAATGTTAAAAACTTTTCCTTCGCTAAGTGATCGAAAATTTCCTCCGTCTTTGATGCATCGAAATTATAGGGTGTTTGCACTGGAGGAATGTTTTTCTTTGAAAGTTCTTCACTTTTGCGTTTCAAGAAAGGAACAATACGTGATCCGGAATTCGCTACTTCTGCCAATGCAACTTCCTCCACTGCCTGTAAATAAGAGCCCACTGTAGACTTTCTTTTATGACTCTCCTCTCGCAACAATTCCTCTTACTCTTATACTTTGGCAGCAAGTTCATAAAAATCGCGGAATTCCATCCCTTGGAACTTCTTTCTAAGTTCAAAGCCGAGCCCTCCCTGTGCCATTTTTACATACTCTGATTCAGGAAGGAACACTCGGCATCTACTTCTTACCTTCTTGAATTTACAAATGGAATCATTAGCAGATTCCCCCGGCTTTTGGACCACCCTTGACAATTCCGCTATACTGATCTCAGGTACTGTTCTGAAGAATTGTGTATGGAATTGACGTTCCATATCATGCCAAGGCATAATAGAATTCCGAGGTAGCGTTGCATACCACGTGAAAGCAGTGTTGGTCAGGGAATTGGGGAACAAACGTAACTTGTAATTAGAAAAGTTCTCAAGATTTGCTAATTCCCCACACTGGATTGGGAACCTTGCTACATGTTCCACACTTGACTGACCGTCTTCCCCAGAGTATAAAGTGAAGTCTGGAATGCGATATCCTCGTGGATAAGGATTGTCACGGTCCACAATATCAGGATACGGTTTATGGAATTCTGTACGGTTGATTGGCCTCACTCCCGGGCCATACAACTCCTGAATAGCATCACGTACCATCTCAAAATCCAGTGCTGGAGTTTGTCGTAACTGGTGAGGAGCATAGAATGCCCCCCGAGTGTTATTCCCTGAACCTGGCATTGAATATCCACGCATTCCCCCATCACCATACATCCATGGATGTAAGTTAGGAGAAGTTACGAAGAATATATTTTCAGCCATCTGTTTACTGTACTGCAATTTTGGTATTTCAACCCCAACTCCTCTTCCCTTTTGTGTGGAGGAGTATATCTCCCTTCCTTGGCAGATTCAGGAATCAATGTTTCCCCCAAGCGGCAATTTTCACCTGCTTGAGAAACCCCTGATCCTTGGCCTAGATCTTTCAGCAATTTAACGTCAGTTTCTTGAAATTTAACATTTTCTGGTGTAGCAGCTTCTCCTTTTGCAGACTTCCTCCATTCCTTCACTTCCGTCACGAATTCCATCATAACAGTAGAGAAAGTTTGGGTCATTTCTCTGAGATCACTGCGGATATTTTTCTCCATGGCTAACATAAAGTTCAGCGAAGGCCCACCACCACCAGAACCATCAATTCCTTTCTTCATAGTTTCTTCTTCGAACTGGTGTACTAGCCTTTCCACCGTTCTTCCATCTGCATCAGTTTCCAGAAACTCTTCTTGTGAGCGATGACCTTTCCCCATTGATGGAGGAATTCCTTCACCCTTCTCAGAACGCTTTTGAGGCATCGGTCCCACCGGGTGTGCCAATTTGTTTATCACAAAAATTGCGGGCCGTGCCAGGCACATGTTCGTGCCAAATGTAAGTGATCCGACTTCGTTTAACAAGCGTTGCGAGTCTCGATTCGACCGTTAGTTATAGTTCCTTCGACATGGCTTCAAAGCTAAACGTAAGAAAATAAAGAAATTATAGGGAGACTCCATAGACAACATCAAACTTAAATATGTTGTTATGAATTTGGATCAACATTCTACAATAAAGTTTAAGAAATGAGAAAATAGACTGCTTGGAAAATGGAAAATGAGCCAACGATTAATGACAGAATTCTGCAGAGCTTGCAGTAGATTTTTTGTGTTGATTTTGTCCGTCCTTTTCTGATTATTCCTTCTGATTTTTGTCCCATTCCGCACATCAGTTTCTCTTTTCCACGATCACCCCACGATCTTCCACCTTGGGTAATGGCCTTAACTGGCAACAACGTTCTTCCACTGGGCCAGCTGCACCTACATTGGGCTTCATATGTTGGGCTGGCTGGATACTGTATGATTTTATACGTTGAGCTGTGGCTCGTGGGCTTCAAGGATTTTGGCTGAAAAAACTTTCCCTTAGCCAAGTTGGGTCATTGGCCAATTAATTGGGCTAAACATAGAGTTTTTAAGTAACTAGCTGATCATTTCCAGATTATCTTTTGTTCAAAATTTAACCCGGTTGATTTTACTTAAGATTGCAAAATTCATATTAATTAGAAGATATCTCCAAACATTACGAAAGTTGGCCAAAAAGTCGGAAATGTCACCAGAAAGTTCGGCCGCTGGAAAACCGGCGATACGGCGGCGCGTGCAGTACACGCGCCGACGGTTCCGGCGCGTGAGGTGCCTTCCGACAGCCACGCACGACCGGTTTTTTTCCAAAATATGTAACTTTTTAAGATCTTTAATTCTTATGTTGAAAGTTTTTTCAAATTCCTAACCAATCAATACAAGATTTAAATATCGTCCAATGGTGAACTAAGGTACTCCGGCATTCCGAAAATGTTAGTTCCGGCAATATTTTGGAATGACGGATGGTATGTACCTTATCTATGCAACAAGAGGTACAACTTTTTTGTTCAAGTCAACCTCTAGTTTGGGGTGTAGCTATAAGAAAAATGAGCGAAGATTACCTAGCTTGAAACGGGATTCCGTTGCCGTTTCTCGGAATATCTTTGTTTGATTTTCTTGTTCTTTGATCGATCCTTTTACGTTACCTCCAGTGCTACAAGTCTTTATGATATGAGGTGAATAGTTGGTGATTTATTAGAATTTTTCGGAAAGGTTTATATATTTTTCTTCTATTTTTTTCTTCCTCTTTTCCCTTTCTTCTTTCCTCTTCCTTCTCTCTCGGTTGGTTTGTGAATTGAAAGTGCAATATATATATAGCCGTAACTCATGCTTATCCTTTTATTATTTTTTTATTTTTATTTTTATTTATTTATTTATTTAAATTGAAAAATATTATGTTTATCCAAACGTAATATTTTATATTCTTGTATCTAATTATAATATTATAATAAACCTATGTATAGAACTTAATTATAATTATTTTACATTGAACTTAATAATTATTGTACTTAATTACTTAACATATATGTTGAGCTAAATTATAATATGTTATTATATTTTGTGTATTTGATTTTGGAATGAGAACCTCATAGTGCTTGATGAATTTTGAAGTGTATTGTGATTTATCTAATGTATTTCTAGATACTTTGGACAAATAAAATTTGTACCGACAAATAATGTGATAAAATTTTAAAAATGAAAATAGTAAAATTTGTACTAATAAAAATGCATTTATGCACCTTTGTTGTTAGGGTGTCCCAATATCCCATGCTTTTAAAAATCTGGTCCCGACCAGATTTAAGAGTTATTGGAGTAAATGAGGATATTGTCATCTCATATCTTTCTCTCTTTCCCACGTTGCTTCTTCAATGTTATGGTTTTTCCATAAGACTTTTATCATCTGAATTGGTCGACCACGAAGTTCCTGTATTCTTTGGTCCAAAATTTTCACAGGTTGTTCTTCATATGTTAGGTTTTCTTCCAGATCTATCTGTTGGTGGTCAATCAATTGGGCTGAGTCTACTTTGCATTTCCTTAATTGTAATACGTGGAATACGTTATGTATACCAGATATATTTTCATGTAGAGATAGACGATAAGCCATAGTGCCTATTCGTTCTATCACTTTAAATGGTCCAACAAATCGAGGATGCAACTTTCCCTTCTTTCTAGTACGCTTGATTCCTTTTCTTGGTTATACTTTTAGTAATATAAAATCTCCGACTTCAAATTTCAAATCTTTCCGCCTCTTATTTGCATAACTCTTCTGTCAACTTTAAGCTGTTTGTTTTCGTTGCCTGATAAGTTGTATTTTGTCGATAGCTTCTGGTATAATGTCAGGCCTGATTGCTCGTTCTTGTCCATTCTTTGTCCCTCTCCATTCATCCATATCACAGTTAAGAGGAGAGCGACATTTTCTTCCATATAATGCTTCATATGGTACCATTTTTATTGAGGATTGATAACTATTGTTGTATGAAAATTCAACTAGAGCCAAATGTTTTCCCCAGTTTACCCCAAAATCCAGCACACATGCGCGAAGCATGTCTTCCAATATTTGAATGGTTCGTTCAGACTGACCATCAGTTTGCGGATGTGCTGCTATGCTAAAATTTAATTTGGTACCAAGGCATTCCTGAAGTTTTTTCCATAATCTTGATGTAAACTTCGGATCTCTATCAGATACTATGGTAGTGGGGATACCATGTAACCGTATAATTTTCTTCTGATAGAGTTCAGTCAGTTTTTCCACCCCATATTTGTGACTTATGGGTATGAAATGTGTTGACTTGGTCAAGCGATCAACGATTACCCATATGCTATTAAAATCTCATGGGAGCTGGGGTAATCCGGTCACAAAGTCCATAGTTATTTGATCCCATTTCCATTCTGGTATAGGAAGTGGTTGCAAAAGACCTGCTGGTCTTTGATATTCAGCCTTTATCATTTGGCAAGATAGGCATTGTAAAATGAAATCTGCAATATCTCGTTTCATTCCTTTCCACCAGAAGTGTTTTTTTTATCTCCTGGTATATCTTAGATCCTCTTGGATGAATGCTGATCCGAGACTGATGTGATTTTTCCATTATTCCCTTTTTCATTGAGCTAGGCACACAAATACGGTCATGATAGCATAATATTCCTTGTGAATTGGTGACGAAATTTGTATCAGTACGGAGTTCTGAAACTTCTTGGTCCAATTCTTGATTTTGCTTAATTCTGGTATGAAATTCAGGTTCAATTCTCAATCTGGCCAAGTGCCCACGTGAATGGATGTGTACCCATTCTCTTTTTTCTTTCATTTCCAAACAAGCCATGTTACTCTTTTTACTTAAAGCATCAGCCACTACATTAGCTTTACCTGATTGATAAAGAATGGAACAATCATAATCTTCCAAAAATTCAATCCATCTTCTTTGCCTCATGTTTAGCTCTTTTTGAGTAAATAAATACTTCAAGATTTTGTGGTCTGTATAAATATCGAAAGTGGAACCGTACAAGTAGTGTCTCAATTTTGCTAATGCAAACACTATTGCTCCTAATTCCAGATCATGAGTGGGATAATTTAACTCGTGATTCTTTAATTTTATAGATGCATATGCAATAACTTTATCGTTTTGCATTAATACACATCCAAAGCCTTCTTTTGAGGCATCTGTGTAAACCACAAATCCTTCTGTCCCTTCTGATAAAGCTAATACAGGTTCACTAGTAAGCATTTCTTTTACTTTGCAAAAACTTTTCTCACATTCATCATTCGACAAGAAAGGGTTGTCTTTGCGAGTTAGCTGTGTCAAGGGAACAGCAATTTTCGCAAAATCTTTAATGAATCTTCGGTAGTATCCTGCTTAGCCGAGAAAACTTCTAATTTCTGTGATGCTGATTGGTTGTTACCAGCGAGATATGGCTTCTATTTTTGCATGATCTACTTCCAGTCCTTTTTTAGAGATAAAGTGGCCAAGAAATGACACTTTTTCTAGCCAAAATTCACACTTACTGAATTTGGCATACAATTGATGTTCTTTCAAAGTTTTGAGAATCAATCGTAAATGTTGAACATGTTCATCATGACTTCTTGAAAATATCAAAATATCATCTATCAATATGACAACGAATTTGTCCAAGAATGGTTGAAATATTCGATGCATCATATCCATGAAAGCTGCAGGAGCGTTGGTTAATCTGAATGTTATTACCACAAACTCATAGTGTCCATAACGGGTATTAAAAGCCGTTTTGGAGATGTCATCCTCCTTAATTCTCAATTGGTAATATCCTTGTCGCAAATTAAGTTTTGAATATACTTGAGACCCTTGTAAAACATCAAACAATTCTTTGATATGCGGTAGAGGATATTTGTTTTTGATGGTAACATTGTTAAGTTCTCGATAATCAATGCAAATCCTTAGAGTTCCATCTTTCTTTTTGACAAATAATACAGGAGCACCCCATGGAGATGTACTAGGCCGAACATATTTCTTGTCCATGAGCTCTTGTAATTGAAGTTTTAATTCTTATAACTCTGAAGGTGCCATTCGGTATGGAATTTTATATCTGGGTTGTGCTCCAGGTATTAGATCAATGGAAAATTCTACATCTCTCTGAGGAGGTAAAGTATTGATCTCTTCAGGAAAAACTTCTGGAAATTCTTGTACAACTGATATTTCTGAGATCTTGAGTTGATCTTTTGGCTTATTTATCGAATAAGCTAGAAATCCTTGTCCGTTGTCTTTTAGTATAGCTCTAGCTTTTGCTGTTGATACTATTCCCATGGTATGGTTAGCTTTGGAAATGATTGGATGAGAAGTTTGAAGATAAACTTCTTTTGTGTAGCAATTGAGCGGGGCTTGGTGTCTAAATAACCAGTCCATTCCAAGAATAATATCATAGTTCTTGATAGGTAATTCAATCAAATCTGCTAGATATTCTATTTCTTGGAAATTTAATGGACAGTTTTTGTAAATGATGTCAGTAATCATCGTTCTCCCTAAAGGTGAGCTAATTTAGAAGCTATATGGTAACTGCTCCGATAACAGTGGTAATTTACTTACAAAAACTTTTGAGATAAAAGAACGAGTAGCTCCTGGATCAAATAAAGTTTTTGCAGAACTTGATAATATGGTAACAATACCTTCTACGACTGCAGTGGGATCAACTTCCTCCTCTTTGTTTCCTAAGAGGGCATAGGCTCGAGGAGGTATCTTTGGCTTTGTTGTGGGTTGAGTCTTCGGCGTTCTTTTTGGACAATCTTGAATACGGTGTTTCTCACTTCCGCAAATAAGACATTTCCCACCTTTTCTCCAGCACTTTTCTTCTTCATGATTTGGTAACCGCAATATCCACACTTTTTATTGTTGTTTCTTGGAACTTTTCCTTTGACAGCTTCTCCTTGCCTGACTGGTTGTGTTTTCTTTTTAAATTTTCTCTTCCGGTTATTATCCTCAAAAAGTTTGGACTTCCTGATTTACTTTTCTTCTTCCTCTTTTTTAAAAAGTGCCTTGATATCTTCTTCCACTCGTAGAGCTTGATTCATAGCAGAAACATAACTGGCAACTTTTGTGGACAATGTTGCCCAACGAATATCTAGATTTAATCCTTGAACAAATTTTTTTCTTTTTCTTACGTCATCTTCCATGTATTTTGGTGCATAATGTATAAAACGGTGGAATTCTGCCTCATATTGAGCTATGGTCATGTCACCTTGGACTAAATCTATAAATTCACGTTCTCGGGTATTTAATATAACTTGAGTTATATATTTACCTTCAAATTCTTGCAGAAAATTGTCCCACGTTTTTGGGGTGTGACTCTTTGTCCACTTTTGTTCCACCGTACTTCACCAGTTATGAGCTGCTTCTTCAAATAAGTAAGTGGAAAAATTCACCTTTTGTTCTTCCGAATAATTAAGAATGGAGAATATTTTGTTGATTTTGCTTAGCCAAGACTCTGCTTGATACGCATCTGGTTTGCCTTCAAACTTTGGCGGTTTGAATCTCAAAAATCTCTCAAGAGCTCGATCATTTGCCTCAATGTGATGTTCTTGAGCTTGAACATGAGGTCGTGGTTGATTTTGCTGACAAAACTGAACAAATTGATGCATTATTTCAAACATATTTTGTATGTTTTGTTCTTGGGGGGAATTGTGTTGAGCGTTTCTGGAATTTCCACCAGTTGCCGAGTTGTGGTCATCTTGAGGGGGAATGTCTTGTCCGATTCTAGCTTGAGTACTATTTTGTGAAGATGTCATTCTAAACACGTAAATATAAAATATGAACATATCTTTCACTATATTTATATCATAAATGTACATATTTATGTCAGAGGGTAAACAGTCAGTTTTATTTATAAACAGGACATGTTTCAAACATTTACAATACCCAAGCATAAAACAAACAGAACAAGCAAACTGAGTCATCATGCCTACAAAAAAATGATGACCTTGATAATCATCATACCTACAAAATATGATGATTATTAACACTAATTATATACTAGTGCAAAATAGTCATTGTCTTCATTCGTCGTCTGAGAGATCTATAAAAGTTGTGTGGCTCGAGCCTTTATCTGTGCATGTGGTTCCCATGGTAACATTTTGATCCATATTCGGCAGTGATGTATGTGGTTCAACTGGGTCCGGTTCATAACTAAGTTCATTTTCATTTTCACTTTCAGGTAGGATAGTCATTGGAACAAGTTCATCTACTCCAAATACAAAGTTTTCCAACATGGGGTCAGGAAGAAATTCAACTTCCCGTGACTGCAACAGATAATCTATTACCATAAAGGGGTTTTGATCTATTGTTGTGTTCATGACTTCAGGATATTCAACAAAAAGGGCTGGTACATACGGTGGAATATTGTTAGTCAAGCTACTACCTCCGGTTTCAAATGTGCTAGTGATGGGAGGAGCTGTGGTCTGATTAGCTTGATTTGTGTAAGATGGACCGATAACACCAGTGTGGGGACCCGGGCTCTGACTCAATTTTCTTTGGGATTAATTGAATCTTAGCTAGAAAATGTGGGTCAAAATTTTGCTTTTAATATCAAAAACGATTGTATATAAATCATACACAAACGACATATTTATTTTATTTTAACAAAAGTAGATACACGTCTTGTTCCATACAAATCGTACAAACTAGACTTTATTACACATTACATATCAAATGTAAACACCACTAGTTCCTCTGCTATGCCCGTAATCACCACTCTAACCTCGATCTCTCATCCTCTGCGTGACCCTGATACTGTCCCACCTATTGTCATGCACACATACAGACACAACAACAGCCGGATACTCCGGTGAGAACAAATCCCAGTATAAAACATGTATACATGCATGTCATGCAAGGAAATACAAACTCATGATACATGAATCAGTAATCGTAACACATTAAGGAATACAGATAACACATCTTCGACTCTTATTTTTGACTCTATTCATATCTAAATCTAGGGATCCCGGTGTGAATAAGACGTAACAAGTCTCCCACCTACCCTCCCAATCGTGGTGACGGTACGTCTTATTCCAAGACTTCGGCCCTATGTGTATCGAATATCTACAATCGGAGTCGATCTTCTCCTGTGCTTCGATACCACCGAACGTCTAGAACTTGGCAATTCTGCCAATGACTCTCCTATCTCAACGCTTGTACATAATCCAAAATCAACACAAGCATAGCAATGCATATACATCTAGTATGTGATTTATGGGAAAATCGAACCGACTCGGATTCGAGTTATATCTCCCCAATCAAACATTGAATTATACCTTTCTTGTCGTAGTTTCGGCTTGAACAAGTCGAAGTCTTGAAATCTCGATATCAAATAAGTCAACACAAATCTGCAACGACATGTATAAATGTACCATATCAACCTCTAACTCAAAGGAACACACATATGGATCAATATTCAATCTCGGTATATTTTGACGGCGTAACGGCGTAATCTCGTGATACCGGTCAACTCACTAATCAATATCAATAACTCATAATCATCCCAAATATATGCCATCATCTCAAAATCTACATAACTCAACTCAAGACATGCTGGAATTTACACAAAAATTGCATACAATAACCGTTCTTCGATCCGGTTGCGAATAAACGTTCCCAATAATCACAAGAACAAATAATAACAATCAAACTCTGATTTCCCCAATCATCTCAACTTCAAAACATGCTGAATGTATTAATACTTACATCCTTTTGAAGCTAATAATAAGAGGAGCACAAATATAGACTCGGATTCAAATTTTGTTGGCCGGATCATGCGAAACCATCAATCTAAGCTAGGATGCAATTTGAAAGAATTCTTAAGCTTTTCTTGTTTCTCTCTCGTCCATATCAAGCTAGAAAGGAAGATAACACATTATATATGCATGGCAAGGACACATGGCTTATTCTTTGGTCTGCACGTCTCGCGCATATGCGCGACACCACCCGGCGCATATGCGCGAGACCTACGGGTCTCGGAATTTCTCTTTCTGACAGCTCGCGCATATGCGCGCCCGTCTTCCGCGCATATGCGCGAGGTTCTCTGGACTTAACATTTTGAAGCACACCTCCTCGCGCATATGCGCGCCCTGTCTCGCGCACATGCGCGAGGTCCACTGCCTGCCTCGCGCATTTGCGCCCATCATTGTCGCGCATATGCGCGAGGGGTACTGTCCTCGCACACATTTTTTATATTCTCTCGTCTTTTCCTGTCCGATACAATACATCTATAATCACATAAATTATCAACAAATCATGTCTGATTATAATAACCAAATTCTCGGGCCTTACATTTCTCGCCCCCTAAGATATGATTTCGTCCCCGAAATCACAGGTGATTAAGACATATCAATTAGAAGGTATGATAAAATTGTATCGAAAACTCACATCAGCGGAACAGTTCGGGGAATCTATGTCTCATATCTGATTCTGTCTCCCAGGTAGCTTCTTCAATCCCATGACGACTCCATTGAACTTTCACCTGCGGAATAATCTTCGTCCTGAGTTGTTTGTTCTTCCAATCAATAATCTGAATTGCTGCTCAAAATAACTTAAAGTTTCATCGAGTTCGGCTTCATCAGGTTGAAGGACATGAGAAGTATCTTGCAGATATTTCCTTAGCATCGACACATGAAAAACGTCATGTATCACGGATAAGTAAGGAGGAAGAGCAAGTCGATATGCACGATCGCCGATCTTCTCAAGAATCTCATATGGACCGATGTATCTAGGAGACAATTTCCCAGGTTTACCAAAACTGACAATGCCTCTGAAAGGAGAAATCTTCAAAAATACTCTGTCTCCATGTTCAAACTCTAACGGTCGACGACGTACATTCGCATACTTGGCTTGTCTATCTTGCGCTGTCTTCATTCTTTTTTGTATCAGTTTTACTTTCTCAGTCATTTCCCGAATCATATCAGGCCCAAGTTCTGGTACCTCAGATATATCATCCCTATACAGAGGAGATCTGCACTTCTTGCCATATAATGCTTCAAACGGTGCCATCTCGATGCTTTTTTGATAGCTGTTGTTGTACGAGAATTCACAAAGTGGTAGTGAATCTTGCCAACTAGTGCCAAAGTCTAGCACTACAGCTCTCAGCATATCCTCTAAGATCTGGATAGTTCGTTCTGACTGTCCATCTGTCTGGGGATGGTAAGCGGTACTCAGGTGCAATGTCGTACCTAAAGCCTGCTGCGGACTGTGCCAAAAGTGTGAAGTAAATTGTGGATCACGATCTGATACGATCGACTTCGGCACACCATGCAATCTGACTATCTCTCTGACATATATCTCTGCCATCTGATCATGTCTATACGTCATTCTGTACGGAATGAAACATGCGCATTTGGTCAATCTGTCTATCACAACCCAAATCGCATCACAACCCCGGGATGATCGTGGTAACTTCGTGACAAAATCCATGGAAATGTGATCCCATTTCCATTCAGGAATAGATAAACTCTGAAGTAAACCCCCGGGTTTCTTCCTCTCGGCCTTCACTTGTTGGCAATTCAAACACTTCGATACAAACTCTGCAATGTCTAATTTCATCTGTTTCCACAAAAACTGTATCTTTAGATCGTTGTACATCTTTCTGCCGCAAGGATGAATACTGAACTGACTACAGTGCGCTTCTGATAAGATTTGTTGTTTCAAATTTGAAACATCTGGCACTACAAGACGGTTATTTACATACAAAACATGATCACGTACCTGATACTCTGACTGATGTCCTGATCTGACCATCTCAATCGACTTCTGAACATTCTGATCATTTTTCTGTGCTTCTTTTATGCGAACAATCAAATCTGGTTCTAATTGAATCGTAGCAAGTCTCAATGGTCTACTATCTGTGACAAATGCTAATCCAGACCAACAGCAATCCTTAATCAAATTAGAAACACCTATCGTCGATAAGGATAAAGCACATACCTTTCGACTCAAGGCATCCACTGCTGCATTAGACTTCCCTAGATAGTACTTGATTTCGCAATCAAAATCTTTCAGTAAATCGAGCCATCTACGCTGTCTCATATTCAACTCGGATTGAGAGAACAGATACTTCAGGCTTTTATGATCAGAGTAAATTTCAAACTTCTCGCCATAAAGAGAATGTCGCCATATCTTCAGTGCAAACACAATAGCCGCCAATTCAAGATCATGAATTGGGTAACGAGTCTCGGGTGGCTTCAACTGTCTTGAGGCATAAGCAATGACATGCCCCCGCTGCATCAGAACACATCCTAATCCGCTATGAGATGCATCACAATATACAACGAAATCACCAGTACCTGAAGGTATCGTCAATACTGGAGCACTGGTTAACCTCTTCTTCAATTCCAATAAGCTAGACTCACAGGCTTCAGACCACATAAATAGCGCATTCTTCTGTGTCAACTGAGTAATCGGCTTCGCGATACTAGAGAAATCTTTAATGAATCGTCGATAGTACCCTGCCAAACCCATGAAACTGCGTATCTCTGGCACTGAAGTCGGTCTAGGCCAGCTAATCACTGCCTCAACTTTGCTCGGATCAACAGAAATACCGTCTCCAGATATGATATGTCCCAAAAACACAACCTGTCTTAACCAAAACTCACATTTCGATAGTTTAGCATATAATTTCTCTGTTCTCAGAATTTTCAGCACAGCTCTCAAATGTTCAGCATGCTCAATCATGTTTTTAGAATATACCAAAATATCATCAATAAAAACAATAACGAACTCATCTAGATACTTCTGAAAAACACGATTCATCAGTCCCATAAACACTGCTGGAGCATTCGTTAACCAAAAGGAATGACAATAAACTCATAATGTCCATACCTGGTTCGGAATGATTTCTTTGGTATGTCTACATCTCTGACTCGGAGTTGGTGATATCCAGATCGCAGATCGATCGTAGAATAGACAGAAGATCCCTGCAACTGATCAAATAAATCGTCGATACGAGGCAAAGGATATTTGTTCTTCACTGTTGCCTTGTTTAGTTGCCGGTAATCAATGCACAATCTCATCGAACCATCCTTCTTGCGGACAAATAGAACTGGTGCGCCCCAAGGAGATAAACTCGGTCTGATATATCCTTTGGCCAGTAAATCTCTACTGCTCTTTTAATTCTTTCAACTCTATTGGCGCCATTCTATACGGCGCTCGGGATATAGGAACGGTACCTGGAATGAGATCGATGCTAAAATCTACCTCTCGAGCTGGAGGTAACCTTGGAATTTCATCGGGAAATACATCGGCGAACTCGCATACCACTGGCAAATCTGCCAATGCCGGGCTCGATTTCCGTAGATCTACGGAATAGACAAGGAACCCTTCTGCTCTTTTCTGTAACAATCGTGTCATTGTCAAAACAGATACTAAGGGAATCCAAGATCTGGAAACCTTACCGTAGAATTTCCACTCGTCAGCCATCTCTGGTCTGAACCTGACAATCTTCTGGAAACAATCTACAGTCGCTCGGTACTTGGTTAACATATCGATACCGACAATACAATCAAAATCAGATAACACAATCACAATACAATCTAACTCAATCTCGTGACCCTCAAACTGAAGCATACACTGTCTAACTGAAGTCACGGATATAAGACCACTTCCCAGCGGAGAAGAAACAGACACTACAGTAGCTAATGACTCGACATGCAATGAGTGTAACAATGCAAAGTGTTCTGATATGAATGTATGAGATGCACCTATATCTATCAATACATAAGCAGGATAACCGCAAAGGAAACAGTTACTTGCGATCACGTCTTCTGTTGCATCTTGGGCCTGCTCTTCTGTCAGTGCAAATACTCGAGCCTGCTATCTAGGAGGCTGGCTCATTGTCTGGCTACCTCTGGCTCGGGGCTGGGTCTGTGTAGGGGTTGGCTGAGAGGAATGAACAGATGAAGCTTGCCTCTCAGGCTGATTTACGGAACCAGATGCTCCTACACTATGAGCTTGCTGTACCCCTTTCTGTGGACAAACCCTGGCGAAGTGTCCTTGCTGTCTGCAGATGATACAACGACCCATCATGCCCTGACACTATTCAGTGGCATGTTTGCCTCTACAAGAACTGCAATACACACCTGTATACTCTGTACTCTGGCCAGGACCTCTCTGTCGTGACCCACTGAAGCTCGACGAACTGCCCCCTGATCTCTTGAACTGTTTGCCTTTCGCTTTCAACTGGTCTTTTCTCTTGCTGCTACTACCACTGCTATCGAATCTGGGAGGAGGTTGAAATTAGAGATGTGGTGGTCTTGGACTCGGAGTGACATAAGGAGTGCTTCGTTGCCTAAGCAGTCCAGCTTCCGCCCCCTTGGCACGGTTCAACGCTTCAGTGAAGTTATTAGATCTACCGGTATTCACCAAAGTAAAAATATCTGGATTCAAGCCATTAATAAACTGATCTGCAATGGCCTCATCATTTTCTGCAACATGAAGGGCAAATCGGAGCAATGCAGAGAACTTAGCAACGTAGTCTTCAATGTTCAGCTGTCCCTGTCTCAAATTGGCAAATTCAGCACCTTTGTCTTTTCTGTTGAACACGGGAAAGAATCGTTGATAGAACTCTGCTTTGAAAACTTTCCCAGTGATCTCTGTGCCACGATGCTCCAAGGCTCTTTTCGTGGTAAGCCACCAGTTCTTTGCAACTTCTTACAGTTGATGCCCAATAAGTTTAACTCGTCGCTCGTCAGTGTAGTCAAGAGATTCAAATAACATCTTGATGTCATCGAGCCAACTTTCACATTCAACGGAATTTTCTGTGCCCTTCAGTGCCGGTGGTCGGAATGACTGAAACCGTTTTAACAAAGTCTCCATCGGTGTAGCGGTCACATCCATCGGATCATTGTATGTACTGCCCTGTTCTGGTGTTCGACCTGCTATTGGTTGTGGTACTCGTCGAGGAGGCATATCCAATTATCAAACGGATTAGTACACAATCTATACAATCTGTCTCAGTCCTCCTCTGATCATATAACTCTGATCCAGAATCGGTTCTGATTCATTTTGTGCTTAATACATGTCGCAATCAAATCAAATAAACAGGTAGACATGTATAACAACAAGAAACATGCTTGCATAGAAGACATATGTAAATCAACATACAATGAATAGCATGCTAACATCACAAAAGCAAGGAAGACGACTCGATCTACCCCGCTCACTCTCTTCTAGTTCAGTCTACAGAACCTACTGCTCTGATGCCATCTGTTGTGGGGACCCGGGCTCTGACTCAATTTTCTTTGGGATTAATTGAATCTTTGCTAGAAAATGTGGGTCAAAATTTTTCTTTTAATATCAAAAACGATTGTATATAAATCATACACAAACGACATCTTTATTTTATTTTAACAAAAGTAGATACACGTCTTGTTCCATACAAATCGTACAAACTAGAATTTATTACACATTACATATCAAATGTAAACACCACTAGTTCCTCTGCTATGCCCGTAATCACCACTCTAACCTCGATCTCTCATCCTCTGCGTGACCCTGATCCTGTCCCACCTGTTGTCATGCACACATTCAGACACAACAACAGCCGGATACTCCGGTGAGAACAAATCCCAGTATAAAACATGTATACATGCATGTCATGCAAGGAAATACAAAATCATGATACATGAATCAGTAATCGTAACACATTAAGGAATACAGATAACACATCTTCGACTCTTATTCTTGACTCGATTCATATCTAAATCTAGGGATCCTGGTGTGAATAAGACGTAACAAGTCTCCCACCTACCCTCCTAATCGTGGTGGCGGTACGTCTTATTCCTAGACTTCGGCCCTATCTGTATCGAATATCTACAATCGGAGTCGATCTTCTCCTATGCTTCGATACCACCGAAACGTCTAGAACTTGGCAATTCTGCCAATGACTCTCCTATCTCAACGCTTGTACATAATTCAAAATCAACACAAGCATAGCAATGCATATACATCTAGTATGTGATTTATGGGAAACTCGAACCGACTCTGATTCGAGTTATATCTCCCCAATCAAACATTGAATTATACCTTTCTTGTCGTAGTTTCGGTTTGAACAAGTCGAAGTCTTGAAATCTCGATATCAAATAAGTCAACACAGATCTGCAACGACATGTATAAATGTACCATATCAACCTCTAACTCAAAGGAACACACATATGGATCAATATCCAATCTCGGTATATTTTGACGGCGTAACGGCGTAATCTCGCGATACCAGTCAACTCAATTATCACTAATCAATCATAATCATCGCAAATATATGCCATCATCTCAAAATCTACATAACTCAACTCAAGACATGCTGGAATTTACACAAAAATTGCATATCATAACCGTTCTTCGATCCGGTTGCGAATAAACGTTCCCAATAATCACAAGAACAAATAATAACAATCAAACTCTGATTTCCCCAATCATCTCAACTTCAAAACATGCTGAATGTATTAATACTTACATCATTTTGAAGCTAATAATAAGAGGAGCACAAATATAGACTCGGATTCAAATTTGGTTGGCCGGATCTTGCGAAACCATCAATCTAAGCTAGGATGCAATTTGAAGGAATTCTGAAGCTTTTCTTGTTTCTCTCTTGTCCATATCAAGCTAGAAAGGAAGATAACACATTATAAATGCATGGCAAGGACACATGGCTTATTCTTTGGTCTGCACGTCTCTCGCATACACGCGACACCAACCGGCGCATATGCGCGAGACCTACGGGTCTCGGAATTTCTCTTTCTGACAGCTCGCGCATATGCGCACCCTTCTTCCGCGCATATGCGTGAGGTCCTCTGCCTGCCTCGCGCATATGCGCCCATCAGTGTCGCGCATATGCGCGAGGGGTACTGTCCTCGCACACATTTTGTATATTCTTTCGTATTTTCCGGTCCGATACAATACATCTATAATCACATCAATTATCAACAAATCATGTCTGATTATAATAACCAAATTCTCGGGCCTTACAACCAGGTTCCATTCCGTGGATAGATTGATAAACCAGTTCACACCCATGCATGATTAAGTGGTCAATGTGGATCAAAGGGTGTGATACTCCTTTTAAGAAACTAATCAAACCTCGGTCATAGAATTCATGCATGTCTAGTAAGTATATAAGAGTGAGGTGTCTTTCATACAGTACATGACCCAATTCTCCCTGATATGATAGATTATCAGCCCTCATCCGTTCTTCAATAAATCCATGAAAAGTTTCAGTTGTTCCAAAGGTTTCAAAATGCTCCTGATACATATTCACTAGACATTTCAAGTCCGAGTTTTCTCTGCTTAATTTTGCTATTTCTTCTTCCATTTGTTTGATGATTATAA
Organism: Primulina huaijiensis; assembly: GCF_012295235.1. NCBI lineage: Eukaryota > Viridiplantae > Streptophyta > Magnoliopsida > Lamiales > Gesneriaceae > Primulina > Primulina huaijiensis. The sequence continues at coordinate 9,927,902 of NC_133309.1, forward strand.
TTTGTTTTTTCTTTGATGTCCCACTAGACTCTGTCATCCTGAAAAGAGACATTTCAATTATGAGGAAAACATAATGATTAACGTATGACATTATGATAAACCTTATGCTCCTGTCTCTAGAATCTAAGAAACCATGCTCTGATACCGCCTCTGTGACGCCCGGTTTAGGAATTCATAATTATTCCCTTACTAAGTGCCACATTTTATACAATCTTTTTTTATTGAACTGCTAGATTAATTTTTACCATTATTATTATAAAAAATATTGTAGATAAAAATTTAAATAATTTCTACTAATTTTACAGCGGAAGCTTAACATTTATTTATACACAGATCATTTCAACTTTCAAATGCTTTTATTTCAGCTTCAGTTATTTTCCTCCTGTCGGCCGCCGGAAAACCGGCGATACGGGGGCGCGTGTACTGGTTCCGGCGCGTGAGGTGACTTCCGGCACCCACGCGCGACCGGTTTTTTTCCAGAATATGTAACTTTTTAAGATCTTTAATTCTTATGTTGAATGTTTTTTCAAATTCCTAACCTATCAATACCAGATTTAAATATCATCCTATGGTGAACTAAGGTACTCCGGCATCCCGAAAATGTTAGTTTCGGCAATATTTTTGGAAGACGAACGGTATGTACCTTATCTATGCAACAAGAGGTACAACTTTTGTGTTCAAGTCAACCTCTAGTTTGGTGTGTAGCTATAAGAAAAATGAGCGAAGATTACCTAGCTTGAAACGGGATTCCGTTGCCGTTTCTTGGAATATCTTTGTTTGATTTTCTTGTTCTTTGATCGACCCTTTTACGTCACCTCTAGTTCTATATTGCTTTATGATATGAGGTGAATAGTTGGTGATTTATTGGAATTTTTCGGCAAGGTTTATAGATTTTTCTTCTATTTTTTTCTTCCTCTTTTGCCTTTCCTCTTTCCTCTTTCCTCTTTCCTCTTCCTTCTTTCTCGGTTTATTCTTCGGTTGGTTTGTGAATTGAAAGTGCAGTATATATATAGCCGTAACTCATGCTTATCCTTTTATTATTTTTTTATTTTTATTTTTATTTATTTATTTAAATGGAAAAATATTATGTTTATCCAAACGTAATATTATTATATTCTTGTATCTAATTATAATATTATATTAAACCTATGTATTGAACATAATTATAATTATTTTACATTGAACTTAATAATTATTTAACTTAATTACTAAACATATATGTTGAGCTAAATTATAATATGTTATTATATTTTATTATATTTTGTGTATTTGATTTTGGAATAGGAACCTCATAGTGCTTGATAAATTTTTAAGTGTATTGTGATGTATTTTAATGTATTTCTAGATACTTTGGACAAATAAAATTTGTACAGACAAATAATGTAATAAAATTTAAAAAACGAAAATAGTAAAAGTTATACTAATAAAAATGCATTTATGCACCTTTGTTGTTAGGGTGTCACACTTTGCGTGCTAAACGCACGAATAAACGTTGACGATTGCGAAGAACGGCGGCACAAAGACGATGGCTTGAACCCTTGCAACTTTCGAATTTTCTTTCTTAATTTCATGGTGTGTGCCGTGTAAAACTTGGGAAGAAAAGTATTTGATGAGTTTAGGAAAAGTGGGCGTGTGATATTGTGAATTGGGGTGGGATTAATTGCATATTATATAGTTAATTACACCTTAAAAAATCTTAGGCCCATTAGGTAGTTAATTAGGTCCAATTAAGCTCCTTAGTGATTAATTAAAATATTAAAATTAATTTTGCTTAAATAAGTTTATGAATTTATTAGCCGAGTTGCCCACAAGTTCTTATTTTTGTTGAAAATCCAACACCGATAAAAATTACGCTCCGGCGTATAAAATCACCTCAAAATCCCATATTTTAAAAAATAAGAAACATAATTACCCTTAATTTAAATAATTAAAAACAATTATTTAATAAAAAAAATTTCTATTTTTTCAGCCCTAGGTCTCCGTTCTTTCATCGGAACTCGAATAACCTTTAAAAATACATTTTAATGCAATCATATAGAAAAATATATTTTAAACATGTAAATATGCACAACATAATTAATTAATGTAATTAAAACATTTAATTAAAATAAACAAAGAATTTAATAACTTATATGCATGTGTTTCGCGTGGACCTTCAAATTTTCGGGGCGTTACAATCTTCACCCCTTAAATTGAATTTCGTCCTCGAAATTCTCTTTTTCTCGATAATCAAAAGTTTAGACTTAGTTCTAGTATCCCAAAAATCCACGCTTCCACTGCGCTACTCTTATAAAACTTAAGTGCTAGAATGTCCATACGTCTTCTTGATCCCAAGTAATTTTATCTTCTAAATCTTTATTTTCAAATCGCAATTTAAAAAGGCACAAATATCTTTGTGCTATTATTATTATAACATAGAATTTCAATTTTCTTACATTTCCCAATATTAAAAGATTGATGACCATACTTATCGTATTTTAATTTCCTTATATTATACTCAAAATGTTCATCAACTTATCATAATTCAACATTAAAATCCCGAACGCATCCGCCAACGCTTAGATTTTCAAGCCTAATATCGATTCATTCTTAAAAACCCTTGATTAACATTCTTTATAACATTATAAACTAAGATATCCCAAGGTTCCAAATATCCTTACAAGCCTAAATCATCAAAAATTCTTATAATTTAACCCATTAAATTCTCAATTATTGCTAAACTAGTCCTCAAATTCCTCAATAATTGCAAAATCAATTCTTAATTTCCTCAAAAAATTTCCTAATTGGTCCTTAATTTCAAAATTCTTACAGTTAACACATAAGTTCTTAACATTCTTAATTTCCTTCTACAGGTTTCCCATAACATAATTTAAAAATTTTAGACTTATTTACCCAAAAATCAATTCCTATAACCAATCTTACCTTTCGTCAAACTTAAAATCCAAATTTATATATTTCTAAAAATTAATTCAACTAGTAACTACGAATCATAAATATTTTCTTAGAAAATCTACATGTCACAAAAGCATTCATAATATTCACGATTAACTTATGGTGCAAAAAGTAGAACGTCAATACTAAAACCCTAACTTGAACAATTATTTTCGACCCCGAGCCATGTCTCGATTTCCTCGAGCCACCCTCGAGCCATGTTGAACCAAACCCTGACCAACACTGTAATGCCTGAAATTATTTAATTTCTTAATTGTCGTGATGATGAAAAGACGACTCTGAGAACGACTTGGGAAAGCATGTGATATTGTGTGTGTTGTAGTCCAGCAGACCTCGTGCGCATGCGCGGAGACAGGATGCGCATATGCGCGAGTAGCCAATGCCGAGGCAGAAGACCTCGCGCATATGCGCAAGACAGGGCGCGCATATGCGCGAGCTGGTGAAAACCTTATGTGCCGAGACAGAGAGTCTCGCGCATATGCGCCGGTGTTGGACGCGCATATGCGCGAGCAGTGCTGCATGCAAAAAAAATGACACGTCTTGCCATACAATTGAACATATAATCACCTTCTAACTTCATTTCCATTCAGACTGACAGGCAAGAGCAGGACCGAGACCCTCCATGGTAGAATCCTCAAGCTCCTTCATGCTTTAGAATTTGAGTTGTTCAAGATCCGACCATCCGATTTTCAATCCAAGTTTAGATTCGTGTTCCTCTCACCTAGAGCTTCAAAAAGATGTAAGTTTTATTAATTTCCTGCATGGTTTGAAATTCAGATGTTGGAGGAATTATAGTTTGATTGATAATATGTGTTGAGATGGTGGTAATCGTATAATCGACACCGGATCGAAGAACGGACCGTATATGTAATTGTCATCATTTTCAGCCATATTTGAATGAACTTGTACAGATTTTTGGAGTTGGGGCTTTGAATTGTTGATGATTATGATTTATTGATAATTGTCTATTGATCTTTGAGTTGCCGGTGTCTCGAGATTGTACCGTTATGCCGTTGAAATGTATTTAGATTGAAACTGATCGAATCAAGTTGCTTTGAGTTGAGTTGTGTATTGATATTGTGCCTTGCGATAATGTCATTTCTGATTGGGATTGAAGTCGTCAAATTCAAGAATTCTACTTCGTCAAAAATCGAGAAAAGAAAGGTATAAATCAATGTTAAACCGGGAGAGATAACTCGAGTAAGAGATAACTTGAGTTTCCCAAAACCACAATATACTTATTTGTTATCGTGTTGATATATTTGAATTCTTTGAATGTATATGCTTGTTCTATTGAGATTATAGAAAAGCATGGACTAGACGATTGTTGTCACTTTGATTGTTGCACTCCCAAGAGCAGGTTGTCCACAAGTAGTATAATTCGGTGAGTCCGATATCGTATCCACAGGGAAGCTAAGGTAATTACAAGTCCACTACAATGTCTTTTTGTTTTGTTTTTGTTTTTGTTTCTTTTTAATTTTAATTGTTTGAATCTTTAATGGGTAAATTTTAATTGTTCAAATTTTAATTTAAGTAGTTGAGATTAAAGGATCCACTCTTGGTATTTTAATAAATTTAACATTAACGAACAATATTGAAATCCACTTAATAAAATGGTTCCAATATATTAAATAATCATATTTATATTATGTTATAAATTATTATCTTATAAGTATATAATATATACCAAAACTTATAAATGTGGTCAAGTATTTATTGTGCTATATATATTTGTAAACACTAAATCAAGGTTCCCACTTTAAATGGTTGGTAAAACCAAACTAACATTTAAATGGTACCAAGAAATTAATATTATGATATATTTATATATATTAAATGAAGGCATCCACTTTAAATGGTTGGTAAAACTAAACAAACATTTAAATGGTTCCAAGAATTTAATATTATAATATATTCATATATAATAAATCAAGGCATCCACTTTAAATGGTTGGTAATACCAAACAAACATTTAAATGGTTCCAAGATTTTAGTGTAACATATAGCAACAATAAATCAAAACTCCCACTTATAAGTAGGGTATAAAAATGCTTAAAGAAATAAATATAACATAAACAATAAATAATGATTAAATAATATAAAACATAGATTCTTACCTTTTAATAACCTTATTATCATGCCAAGAGTTTCACCTTATCATCTCAACTTTAGGAAGTTAGCTATTCATTATTCAAAGTGTAAAACTTTGAATATGAAATTAACATGCTAATTGTATTTAAATGAAAAAATAAAAGAAAAATATAGAGAGAAATATTATGAACTCAAAGGTTTGTTCATAGAATGAGGGATATGTCAATACATTACAATGCACCCCTATTTATAGCCAAATTTGGGGAGACAACCACAAATAAAATATTATTTTTTTACACATAAGTCTTCATTGGAGTTCCAAGATATTATATTATATTACACATCACTTTTGAAAATCTTCTTCTCCGAATTTGCTTCTTCACATAAAAAAAAAAACATGTGGATAATTGAGTTTTCTAGTTGTGGTATTTTTTTAAACCATTTGACCAAGTAATTTGAGAGATATGGTCAAAATAGTAGAGCATTGTAAAACTACCACTCCTTTGGTAACTTTATTTGTTGCTTAATTTGATCCCAATTGTGAGAGGATTTTTATCTCATGCTTGTCAACAATATTGTAGACATTATAATCAACTTTATACAGGTCCAAGAATCATCTTAATCCCATTTGCAACGCCAAGTTTATTCTTGTTTTATCGAACCTGTAAAAAATAGTAAAAACTTTTAATTACACAACATCTTATATTTTATACAGTTTATTATAAAACATATAATATTTAAACATTTAATAAAACAAAAAATATATATTTATATTATAAAACATCTAATTGATGTACAATTTTTTTGTTTATCACACCTACCAACCAGCTTATTGTAGTCCCTAGCAATTTAAGCGTTAATAGCAATACAAAACATATTGATTAATTTAAATAGAAATGTAATCAAAACTATCTAAGTGTTTAAATTAAATTTGAAAACTGTCAAAGTTATATCAACATCATCATAATTATAATTTATGAAATAATTTGAGATGATCAATTCAAAGCTTATTTCAGGTAGTTAAATGTGCACGGCCTTCAGAAATTCCTATTAAGAGTCTCAACTCCATATCCTCACAGGGTAATAAATGTTTCAATTTATGGCAACGATTTCTCTCATGGAGTTGGAATACAGATAAATGCACAGAAAAATGATTTACAGAATGCAGACAGACAACCAAGCCAAACTAATCAAAAGATAGAAAATCCATTGATTCAAAATCTAGTTGTTTTTATTATATATTTTTTCATGATTTTTTTTTCATATCATCATGGAATCAGACTAAGTTTATGCTTCTTGTCCACATATTTATTTAATTTTTACAATAAATTTCTCTCTTTTTTTTATTATGAGAGATATATGAGTCGTAGCATATAACTTAAAAATTACATAGATCTTCAATATCTTTCTTTTTGTATTTTTCTCCTTTTTTTTTTTCTGGAAATATCATTTTTTTTTTCAAAATAAGAACTCAAGATATAAAAAATAGATAGTCTCTCTCATGATCAATAAAGGCTCGAAAGCTGTTTTCTCAGTCCTCTCCACTCACTCACAAAATATGTGTGAGTTTAAAATTTTAGGCACTTTTGTTGTGGGGACCCGGGCTCTAACTCGCTTATCTTTGGGATTAATTGGATCTTTGTTAGAAAATATGGGTCAAAAATTTACTCTTAACATACTACACATACATAAGATTTATTGCATTTCATTAAAAGCAAATACATGTCTTGTTTCATTCATACAATCAAACTAGTGTTTAAAAGTATTAATACATGTCTAATACAACAACTAGTTCTTCTGCTACGCCCGTGATCACCACCCTATCAACTCTCAATCATCCTCGTCTCGACCCTGATCCTACCCCACTTGTTGTTATGCACACATACAAACACAACAACAGCCGGAAACTCCGGTGAGAATAAATCCCAGTATAAAACAATGTTTACATGCAGATACACAATATAAATCATGAACATGCTATTATGAATGTAAACAATAGGAATATGTTTCATATTCTATGAAACACGACTAATCTAATTCAGGCAACGTAAATCAAATTCATATCTTTGACTCGACTCTACGTCTCGGGATCCCGGTGTGAATAAGACGTAACAAGTCTCCCACCTTCTCTCCCAATCGGGGTGGAGGTACGTCTTATTCCCAGACTTCGGTCCTCTGTATCGAATGTTTACAATAGGAGTGAATCTTCTCCTACGCCCATCGACACCACCGAACATCCGGCTTGGCTAATCTACCAAGGACTCTCCTATCTTAATGCTTTAAGATAAATCAATAATTAAAGCATAACAAGGTAATAATTATCTAGTATGTGATTTAGGGAAACTCAAGTCGAATCTAGCTCGAGTTGTATCTTCCGAATCAACATTGAATTATACCTTTCGTTGTACAGTATTTGTCGTAGTCGAAGTCTCGATGTAGAATCTGATAATATCAACTCTGAAATGGCAATATATAGATATAATCTATCAAGACACAACTCAAAGCAAATCTTGTACAACTCATTATTCAATCTCAATACAATTCGACGGCATAACGGCGTGATTTCTCAACACCGATTAACTCAAATCGTAACATAATCCATATTACAACTCACAACCATCACAATCTATATATCCAGATCTGAAAATCTGCATAATTTCCACCCAATACATGCTGTAATTTCATATAAATTGCATACGATATCATTTTTTCGATCTGGTATCGAATATAAGATTACCACTATCATACTAACACATAATAGGAATCATATCACAATTTCCCCAACATCTAAACTTCAAACCATGCTGAAATGTAAAGAAACTTACATCCTTTGATATCTCTTAAGGCGAAGAACAAGAATCTAAACTCGGATCAAAAATCGGATGGTTGGATTCTTCACAATCAAATGTCTAATATGTGAGGATCTTGAGCTTTCTCGAATGCTTCTCTCGGTGGTGCTGGTTGGAAGGTGGAGGAGAATGGGAGTGAATAACATATATATATTGCATGCAAATCTCGTACGTGGCTTCTTCAGAATTTTTGTGTATTTCAGACGGCGCTCGGGCGATTGAAATATACCGCTCGGGCGCGGCATTCTCTGTCCGGATATCAACTTTATTCTACCCTGGCGCTCGAGCGGTCACAAACCACCGCTCGGGCGCCAGACTTTCTGTCCGAGAACTTTTCTTGGTAACCATTGGCGCTTGAGCGATCTCTTTCTACCGTTCGGGCGCCATGACTTCTGTACAAATTTTGGCTCTTGAGTTGTACCTACGCCCGGCAATTCCATTTGAGTTCCTACAACCTTAATTCTATCAATTCAGTACCATCTGACCACAGTAATCAAATCTCGGGCATTACATTTCTCTCCCTCTTAGATATAAGTTCATCCTCGAACTCGCAGGCAATTAATCAAAGCAAGTGAAAGAAACAATGACAAAAATCAAAACAGGAACTCACATCATCAAAATAACTCGTGATATCTCTGTCTCATCTCTGATTCTGTCTCCCAAGTGGCTTCTTCAGTGCCATGACGACTCAACTGGACTTTCACCAACGGAATATTCTTCGTTCTGAGCTGTTTCTCTTTTCGATCAAGAATCTGAATTGGCTGCTCAACAAAACTCAAAGTCTGATCTAGCTCGGCTTCTTCAGGCTGAATGACATGAGAACTATCTGGCATATATCTACGCAACATCGATACATGAAAGACGTCATGCATCCCAGATAGAGAAGGCGGAATGGCGAATCGATAGGCACGATCTCCTATCTTCTCGAGAATCTCGTATGAACCGATGTATCGCGGAGATAATTTCCCACGTTTGCCAAATCTGACAACGCCTCTGAAATGAGAAATCTTCAAGAATACTATGTCTCCCTACTCAAACACTAACGGTCTACGTCTGATGTTCGCGTACTTCGCCTGTCTATCTTGTGTCGTCTTCATTCGCTTCTGAATTATCTTTACTTTCTCAGTCATCTCACGAATCATATCAGGCCCAAGTTCTGGTACCTCTGAGATATTATCCCAGTACAACGGAGATCTGCACTTCTTTTCGTATAAAGCTTCGAACGGTGCCATCTCGATGCTAGTCTGGTAGCTGTTGTTGTACGAGAATTCACAAAGAGCTAGTGAATCTTGCCAACTAGTACCAAAATCTAGTACTACAGCTCTCAGCATATCTTCTAAAGTCTGGATAGTCCGCTCTGACTGTCCGTCTGTCTGGGGATGGTAAGCAGTACTCAAGCGTAAAGTCGTACCTAGAACCTGCTGTAGACTGTGCCAAAAGTGTGAAGTGAATCATGGATCACGATCTGATACGATCGTCTTCGGCACACCATGTAATCTGACCACCTCTCGGACATATATCTCGGCCATCTAATCATATCTGTACGTCATCTTGTACGGAATGAAGCATGCGGATTTGGTCAATCTATCTATCACAACCCAAATTGCAGCGCAGCCTCGGAATGATCATGGTAACTTCGTGACGAAATTCATGGAAATGTGATCCCATTTCCATTCAGGAATAGCTAAACTCTGAAGTAACCATCCGGGCTTCTTTCTTTCGGCCTTCACCTGTTGGCAATTCAAGCACTTAGACACAAACTCTGCAATATCTGTCTTCATCTGTTTCCACCAGAATTGTGTTTTCAGATCATTGTACATCTTCCTGCCACCAGGATGAATACTGAACCGACTACAGTGCGCTTCTGACAGTACCTGTTGTTTCACATCTGAAACATCTGGCACTACAAGACGGTTATTCACATACAAAACATGATCACGTACCTGATACTCAGAAATATGTCCTGATCTGACCATATCAATCGACTTCTGAACACTCTGATCGGTTCTTTGTGCTTCTTTGATGCGAACAATCAAATCTGGTTCACACTGAATAGTGGCAAGTCGCAACGGTCTTCTATCTGTATCAAATGCTAATCCGGCAAAGGAACAATCTTCTATCATATTCGAAACACATATCGTCGACAAAGATAAGGAACATACCTTTCGACTCAAAGCATCCGCTGCTGAATTCGACTTCCCTAGATAGTACTTGATCTCACAATCAAAGTCTTTCAGCAGATCAAGCCATCGTCGCTGTCTCATATTCAACTCTGACTGAGTAAACAGATACTTCAGGCTTTTGTGATCAGAGTAGATTTCAAATTTCTCCCCATACAGATAGTGACGCCAGATCTTCAATGCAAAAACGATAGCCGCCAATTCAAGATCATGAATTGGGTATCGACTCTCGTGTGGCTTCAGCTGTCTCGAAGCATATGCAATCACATGTCCTCGCTGCATAAGAACACATCCTAGTCTTCTGTGAGATGCATCACAATATATAACGAAATCACCCATACCTGAAGGTATCGTCAGGACTGGAGCACTAGTCAATCTCTTCTTCAACTCTACGAAGCTCGACTCACATGCTTCTGACCAGATAAAAGGCACATTCTTCTGAGTCAACTGCGTGATTGGCTTTGCTATACTGGAAAAATCTCGGATGAATCGTCGATAGTATCCTGCCAGACCCATGAAACTGCGTATCTCTGGCACAGAAGTCGGTCTAGGCCAGCTAATCACTGCCTCGACATTGCTTGGATCAACAGAAATACCATCTCCAGATATGATATGCCCCAAAAACACAACCTGTCTCAACCTAAACTCGCATTTTGACAGTTTAGCATATAATTTCTCAATTCTCAGCGTCTGCAACACAATTCTTAAGTGTTCGTGATGCTCAACCATACTCTTGGAATATACCAAAATATCATCAATAAAAACAATAGCAAACTCATCTAGATACTTCTGAAAGACACGATTCATCAGTCCCATAAACATCGCTGGAGCATTCGTCAAACCGAAAGGCATGACAATAAACTCATAATGTCCATACCTGGTTCGGAATGCTGTCTTTGGTATGTCTGCATCTCTGACTCGGAGTTGGTGATATACAGATCTCATATCGATCTTGGAATATACTGAAGAACCCAGCAACTGATCAAATAAATCGTGGATACGAGGCAATGGGTATTTGTTCTTTACCGTCGCCTTGTTCAGTTGTCGATAATCAATGCACAGTCGCATGGAACCATCTTTCTTCCGGACAAACAGTACTGGTGCACCCCAAGGAGATACACTCGGTCTGATATATCCCTTGGCTAGAAGATCTTCTAGTTGTGTTTTCAGTTCTTTAGTTCAATAGGTACCATTCTGTACGGAGCTCGGGATATAGGAACAGTACCTGGAATGAGATCAATGCTGAAGTCTACCTCTCGAGCTGGAGGTAACCCTGGAATCTCGTCGGGGAATACATCAGCAAACTCACGTACCACTGGCAAATCTGCCAATGACGGGCTCGATTTCAGTAGATCTACTGAATAGACAAGGAACCCTTCTGCTCCTTTCTGTAACAATCGTGTCATTATCAGCACAGATACTAAGGGAATCCGAGATCTGGAACCCTTACCGTAGAATTTCCATTCGTCAGCCATCTCTGGTCTGAACCTGACAATCTTCTGGAAACAATCTACAGTGGCTCGGTACTTTGCTAACATATCAATACCGAAAATACAATCAAAATCAGATAGCCCCAGCACAACACAGTCTAACTCAATCTCGTGACCCTCGAACTGGAGCATACAATGTCTAACTGAAGTCACGGATATAAGACCACTTCCCAACGGAGAAGTAACAGACACTACGGCAGATAATGACTCAACAGGCAATGCATGTGTCAATGCAAAACGTTCTGATATGAATGTATGAGATGCACCGTATCTATCAGAACATAGGCAGGATAACCGCAAAGAAAACAGTTACCTGCGACAACATCGTCTGGTGCATCTTGGGCCTGCTCCTCTGTCAGTGCAAACACCTGAGCCTGCTGTCTGGAAGGCTGGCTCACTGTCTGGCAACGGTGCTAAATAGACTTGAAGTTAAATTATACTTCCCCGGCAACAGTGCCAAAAACTTGTTGTCACTTTGATTGTTGCACTCCCAAGAGCAGGTTGTCCACAAGTAGTATAATTCGGTGAGTCCGATATCGTATCCACAGGGAAGCTAAGGTAATTACAAGTCCACTACAATGTCTTTTTGTTTTGTTTTTGTTTTTGTTTCTTTTTAATTTTAATTGTTTGAATCTTTAATGGGTAAATTTTAATTGTTCAAATTTTAATTTAAGTAGTTGAGATTAAAGGATCCACTCTTGGTATTTTAATAAAGTTAACATTAACGAACAATATTGAAATCCACTTAATAAAATGGTTCCAATATATTAAATAATCATATTTATATTATGTTATAAATTATTATCTTATAAGTATATAATATATACCAAAACTTATAAATGTGGTCAAGTATTTATTGTGCTATATATATTTGTAAACACTAAATCAAGGTTCCCACTTTAAATGGTTGGTAAAACCAAAC
>NC_133309.1:9940655-9964678 GCF_012295235.1 Primulina huaijiensis
TCAATACATTACAATGCACCCCTATTTATAGCCAAATTTGGGGAGACAACCACAAATAAAATATTATTTTTTTACACATAAGTCTTCATTAGTGTTCCAAGATATTATATTATATTATACATCACTTTTGAAAATCTTCTTCTCCGAATTTGCTTCTTCACAAAAAAAGAAACATATGGATAATTGAGTTGTCTAGTTGTGGTATTTGTTTCAAACCATTTGACCAAGTAATTTGAGAGATATGGTCAAAATACTAGAGCATGATAAAACTGCCACTCCTTTGGTAACTTTATTTGTTGCTTAATTTGATCCCAATTGTGAGAGGATTTTTACCTCATGCTTGTCAACAATATTGTAGATATTATAATCAACTTTCTACAGGTCCATGAATCATCTTAATCTCATTTGCAACGCCAAGTTTATTCTTGTTTTATCGAACCATTAAAAAATAGTAAAAACTTGAAATTACACAACAACTTATATTTTATACAATTTATTATAAAACATATAATATTTAAATATTTAATAAAACAAAAACTATATATTTATATTATAAAACATTTAATTAATGTACAATTTTTATGTTTATCAACGATAGATATAGTAAAAGAGTCTTTGGCAGAGGTGCCATGTCACTGGAAGTTTGGCTTATATCGATGCGCTTAGAAGAAGATCGACTCCTATTGTAGAGACTCGATATAGTGGACCAAAGTTCTAGAATAGGAACGTACCGCCACCTCGAATGGGAGAGTAGGTGGGAGACTTATTACGTTCTTATTCAAACCGGGATCCCTAGACTAGATAAGAGTCGAGTCAAAGAGTAAGAGTTAAAAAGTTTGAATTACAGATTGATATCGATTTATGTTTTCGTAGATTACGATGCTTTTGTAAATGTTATATGCTTTGTATATGATTATATGAAATGCATGTATACATTGTTTATACTGTGAAATATATTTCTCACCGGAGTTATCTGGCTGTTGTTGTGTTTGTATGTATGCATGACAACAGGTGGGACAGGATCAAGGTCGAGAAGAGCTTGAACGAGTGAACTTAGAGTGGTGATCCGGGCTTGAGTGGAAGAAAAACTTGTTGTTTAACACAAGACATGTGATTGTGATTAATAAACACTAGTTGTATGACTTTAGCTGGAACAAATTTGTATCGTTGATCTTGTTGGAGATATTACACTTGATCTTGTAAAAGAAATAAGAAACATAACTTGTACTCTTTTGTATCATTGTTATGAAGTACTCGCAATTTTTTTTTTTAAAAAAAATTCGACCTAGTTTATATAATTGATCCATTTAATCCCAAAGATGATTGACAAGAATGAGTTAGCGTCCGGGTCTCCACAACAGGTGGTATCAGAGTTGTAGGTCCCTTAGACTGGAATAGAAACGAGTGACCGGGGTAGATTGAGTCTTCTTTCTTGCTTCTAGAGTGCTAGCATAAGATGTATAGTAATGTTGATTTGCTTACTTTATGTGCTAGTATGAAAGAATGTTTTCTTGCTTTAGAAAATACATGTTTACCTAATTATATGATTTGATTGGAAACGTGTATTATTGGAGAATGAATCAGAACCGATTCTTGATCAGAGATATGATGATCAGAGGAGGACTGAGATAGATTTAAGATATTTGCATACTAACTATTTTGATAATCAGATATGCCTCCTCGAAGAGCCCCAGAACAAGGTAGTACGTCAAAATCTGATAGATGTTACAGCGACACCTACGGAAACACTGTTGAAGAGATTTCAGTCATTTAAACCGCCGACTTTGAAAGGCACTGAGAATTCTATCGACTGCGAGAGCTAGCTTGATGATATTGAGATGTTGTTTGATTCGCTTGATTATAGAGATGAGCGTAGAGTCAAACTTATTGGTACACAGAGACAGCAACAACCTCCTGCTCAGTTCCAGCGACCCCCTCCCAGATTTGATAGTCGCGGTAGCAGCAGTAGGAAGAAGGATAATCTGAAAGCCAGAGGGAAACATTTTAAGAAGTCTAGAAATAGTTCATCTAGCTCCAGTGGTTCACGACAGACTGGCCAGAACCAGAGTTATACAGGGGTATATTGTAGAACATGTGGAGGATGACATCCTACAGAGCAATGCCAAGGAGTGCTTGGTAGTTGCAACATCTGTTGACAGCCGGGACACTTTTCCAGAGTTTGTCCACAATGAGGTTCTCAACGATCCCAGGCAACAGAATCATCTGGATCAGTGGCTCAGACTGATAGACGATCATCTGCTGTTCGTTCTTTCCAGCCATCACCTACCCAGTCACAGCCAAGACCAGGAGGAAGCCAGACTGTTAGCCAACCTCCGAGACAGCAGGCCAGAGTGTTTGCATTGACTGAAGAACAGGCCCAAGAAGCACGTGATGATGTGGTTGCAGGTAACTGTTCTCTTTGTGGTTATCTTGTTTATGTGTTGATACATACGGGTGCATCCCATAATTTTATCTCTGAACGATTTGCATTGATGCACGTTTTTCCGGTTGAGTCGTTATCTACTGTAGTATATGTCTCTTCACCTTTAGGGAAAGGTCTTATATCAGTTAATTCTGTTAGACATTGTATGCTGCAGTATGAAGGTAATGAGATAGAGTTAGATTGTATTGTACTCAGTTTGTCTGATTTTCACTGCATTATCGGTATTGATATACTGACCAAGTACAGAGCTACCATTGATTGTTTCCAGAAAATTGTACGATTCAGACCTGAGATGGCTAATGAATGAAAATTTTACGGTAAGGGTTCCAGAGCTCGAATTCCTTTGATATTTGCTTTGTCTATGACTCGATTATAACAGAAAAGAGCAGAAGGATTCCTTGTGTATTCAGTAGATGTACTGAAATAGAGTTCTTCATTGGCAGATTTGCCAGTGGTATGTGAGTTTGCTGATGTATTCCCAGATGAGATTCCGGGTTTGCCTCCAGTTCGAGAGATAGATTTCAGCATTGAACTGATACCAGGTACAGTACCTATTTCTAAAACTCCATACAGAATGCCACCAATTGAACTAAAAGAATTGAAAGATCAGTTAGAAAATTTACTAGCCAAGGTTTACATCAGACCGAGTGTTTCTCCTTGGGCGCACCATTATTGTTTGTCAGAAAAAAAAAGACGGTTCAATGAGACTCTGCATTGATTATCGGCAATTGAACAAGGCGACGGTAAAGAATAAATACCCTTTGCCTCGTATTGATGACTTATTTGATCAGTTGAAGGGTTCTTCTTTTTATTCCAAGATCGATCTGAGATCTGGATATCATTAGTTGAGAGTCAGAGATTCGGATATCTCGAAAACAGCTTTCAGAACCAGGTATGGCAACTATGAGTTTATAGTCATGCTGTTTTGTTTAACGAATGTTCCAGCTGTATTTATGGGTTTGATGAAACGTATATTTCAGAAATATCTTGATGATTTTGTGATTATCTTTATTGATGATATTATGATTTATTCGAAGAATTTGACTGATCATGCTGAACATCTGAGAACTGTATTGAGAACTCTGAGAGCTGTGAAATTATATGCAAAGCTATCGATATGTGAGTTTTGGCTGAAGCAAGTAGTATTTCTGGGGCACATTGTATCGAAAGATGGTATTTCTGTTGACCCTAGCAAAGTTGAGGCTGTGATCAATTGGTCTAGACTGACATCAGTGCCAGAGATACGCAGTTTTATGGGTTTAGCGGGCTATTATCGTCGATTCATCAAAGATTTCTCCAGTATTGCTAAGCCGATTACGCAGATAACCCAGAAGAATGCTCCTTTTGTTTGGTCAGAGGCGTGTGAATCAAGTTTTCTGGAGTTGAAGAAGAGATTAACCAGTGCTCCGGTTTTGACTATTCCATTAGGTACTGGTGATTTTGTTGTTTATTGTGATACTTCTCACAGGGGACTAGGTTGTGTGTTGATGCAGCGGGGACATGTGATTGCTTATGCCTCGAGACAATTAAAGCCACATGAGACTCGCTATCCGATTCATGATCTTGAATTGGCTGCCACCGTATTTGCTTTGAAGATCTGGCGACACTATCTACATGGTGAGAAATTTGAGATTTATTTTGATCACAAGAGCTTGAAATATCTATTTTCTCAATATGAGGCAACGAAGATGGCTTGATTTGATGAAAGATTTTGATTGTTAAATCAAATACTACCCGGGAAAATCTGTAATATCCCAACTTTTTAGCATTTTATTGTTTATGATATTATTTTTTTTGTTGGGTGTTTAGGAAATATTGTTATTGGATATTTATGGTTTATTATGGTAATGGATATTTCATATGGTTTGAGGGTTGAGATTATGTGTAATGGTTATGTTTATTGGAATGGTTAAAATATGGTCATTGTTTATGGTTATTGTTTTGGTATTATGTTCATAGTTGGTGATGATTAAAGAAATGAATGGGTAAAATAGAAAGTCGATTTTGAGCCAAATAGGAAATGGAAGTGCAGAAACGGTATGAAAAATATGACAGTAGTTGTGGTTTTTAGCATAATATTTTATGTGTTGATCCAATTGATGTGAGGTAACTTTCACTAGAAAGATAAGATATAAGGCTGTAACTTTCATGTTTTGAGTTTTGTTCAAATCATTAGAGAATACGAGCCAAAAGTGGCCCGAAGTGTGTTGTGTGTATCGTTGTTCTTGCACTAATATATGTTGGGAGAATGAGCATAACTTTTTACTCAGACGTTCAAATGACATGAGGCTAATTGGAGATGCAAGAAAAGACAGAGCTACAACTTTCATGTTTACCACTTTTGCAAGTTCGGAAGTTAAAAATGAGTTTTTGGCAAAATGAGGCAAGTCACCGCGCCAGAACTCGCGCCATGGCGCGTGGGGTGCTGAATTTTTGGATTTTTGGCAGCAAGGGGAGTGCGGGTGCGCCAGATCTTGCGCCACCGCGCGCGGTTCAGATTTAAAAACACGTTTTTGAGAGAAATTAAGACTTATAATCCATTTTCTAGACTCTTCTACTCACTTCTTTCCTTCTTCCTTTATTTCCATCGGTTTATGCCCTTCTCTTTTTCAAGTTTTTCTCTCCTTCATCTTACATTTCAAGGTCAAGAATTGTAGTGATTTCTTAGCTTCTCCCACTAAGATTTCAAACTTCAAGGTATGAACTTTTATATTCTTGGAGTTCAGAAGGGTTTGGAGTTTTGAAGTGTTAAGTTGAATTGTTGATTTCTTGGATTAATGTTGATGATTGTTGGTCATTATTGTGTTTATTGTTGTAGGAAGCGTTCAAGATTATCATAATCATCATTTGCTTGTGGGTTGTAAGTAGAGGCTCTCCTTTGTGCTCACATGATTTTATATGTATCAAGCCATGTTATTGCTAATTAGCTCCTTTCATTGGTATATAGTTGATCTATATATTGTTATATGTTCATTGTTCGAGTATTTCCATTGAATTCATTGATCAAGGCGCTAATACACCATTGTGCCTACCAAGTGTTTGTTCAAATGCCTCAATGAGATTTCCTATGATTAAAGCCAAGTAATGATAGTAATTCATGCATGTCATTGGCCAATCACATGATTATTAGTATCTCTCACAGTTTTGATATTTTTATATATCAAAGAGATACCATCCACAGGTCACAGGTCAAAGAACTATCATTTTCTTTCCTTTAATTCATGCCATGAAATACCATCTATATTGCTTTGTTATCTATTTTTCATTGAAGATGATATTATTCATTGTTAATTGCTATTGATTAATTGTCCATTGCCACTGATTCATTGTTCATTGCCATTGCTATAGCCATGTTTCAAGTCAATCCTATTTATATGTATTTTTTATTTACAACTTTCTGCTTACTGAGTTTTATCTCATTCCAGTTAATATCATTTGATGCAGGTGATAAAAAGGATTGAAGCGGATTGTCTGAGGCCGGAGAAGTCATATAAAAGGCAATGGGAAAGATTTTATTTGGTCATGTCACTTTTGTTTTGGGTTTAGTGAACATGTGAAGTTTTAAAATATCATGTATTTTGCTAAATGAATGATGGGGAAAATTTTATTTTGGATTTTGGCTATGTGTTGAAGGATATGATTGTGAATGGTTATGTATATTAGTGTTGGACATGTTTATGAGGTACATGGTATATTGTTCTTTCCCTTTCATATGTTAATGCTTCCGCGTATGTTTTTCCTTTAAAATTAAATATCATTAGAGGGGGTTGTTTCAATTGGTATTAGAGCGAAAGTTCTTTGGACCTTATATGACTTCTTCTACCTAGGACAATCCGGTATATTTTCGATCCTGCATCTATTGATTTTAACTTTGAGAATTGATTCCATTTCATTGCCATTGATGTACTCTTTATCCCTATCTATTGTTAAAGTGAGCATATATGTAGGATATGCCTCCCGAACGAAAGACTATTGAAGGGGACGATAGGACCCCTCCCATTGATAAGACGGTAAAAGTTGTAGATGAATTTAGTAGGCTATTGAAAGAACAAGCGAAGGTTCATGGTGAGCAAATCCAACAGTTTTTGAGCATGCACACCTCGACTCAGGGTCGTGGTCGTGGAAGAGTTCAAGGCACAACGGAAAGTTTTGAAGATGGTGCATATGATCGTTTCAGACGTACGAACCCTCCAGAGTTTATAGGTGGTGCCGATCCACTCATAGCTCTTGAATGGGTCAATTCATTGGAGGCTATATTTGATTACTTGAAGTTCATTGATCAAGACAAGGTTAGTTGTGTTGTCTTTATGTTAGTCAAAGCTGCTAGCATCTGGTGGGAAGCTACGAAAGTGACTGTCAATGTGCGCGAGTTAAAATGGGATGAGTTCAAAGAGTTATTTACGCCAAATACTTTTCACGTGAAGTAAAAGCCAAGAAGGTGAAGGAATTTCTGGAATTGAAGCAGGATGCTTTGTCTGTTACTGAATATACGTTGAAGTTTGAGGAATAATGTGTTTTTGTTTCTTTTATTGCTGAGAATGATAAAGATAAAGGAGAACATTTCCTTCGTGGGTTGAAGCCAGAAATTCGAAGGGATGTGCATATGTCCAAGGTAGTCATGTATCAAGATATCGTGGACCGAGCTTTGCTGCAGCAATGGGGACCAAGTTATTATTCAGTACAACATTTCACCCTCAAACCGATGGACAGTCAGAAAGAGTTATACAGATTTTGGAAGATCTACTTCGAGCATGAGTTATTGATTTCCAAGGCAGTTGGGAACCAAAATTACCTCTAGTGGAGTTCACCTACAATAATAGCTATCAATCATCAATCGGGATGGCTCCTTTTGAGACACTTTATGGAAGAAAATGTAGATCTCCTATTCATTGGGACGAAGTTGGTGAAAAAAGAGAGATTGGTCCAGACGTGATTGAAGAGACTACCGAGCTTATAGTCAAAATTCGCGATAGAATGAGGACGACGCAAAGTCGACAAAAGAGTTATGCAGACAAAAGACGTAGGGACTTGGAGTTTGCAGTGGGAGAGAATGTATTTGTGAAAATAGCGCCTATGAAGGGTGGTATGCGTTTTGGCAAAAAGGGCAAGCTAAGTCCAAGATTTATTGGACCATTTGAGATTTTGGAGAGGATTGGGACACTAGCTTATAGGGTGGCATTGCCACCAACACTTTCAGGAGTTCATAATGTGTTCCATATTTCGATGCTGCGGAAGTACATGTCGAACCCATCACATGTACTAAATTATGAATCTCTTCAATTAACTTCAAATATGACATATGAAGAAAGACCCGTTCAGATCTTAGCAAGGCAAGAAAGAAGATTGCGAAACAAAGTCATTCCAATCGTCAAGGTCAAGTGGCTGAATCACTCGGAAAAGGAAGCTACTTGGGAAACCGAGAGGGACTTGAAGGGTCGCTATCCAGAACTATTCGGTAAGTTCTAATTTCGAGGACGAAATTTTATTTAGGGGGGGAGGAATTGTAAGGTCCAAAAATTAAGACTACGTAATCCAACTGCATGCAAATCTAGGAAAATAGGAAAAATGGGTAATTAACTGATTTAATTACTAAATTATTAGTGTGACATGCATGATTTTATATTAAATACGATTTAATTGTCATTTTTCATAAAACTGTATTTTTAAGGAATATTCACGTTGCGATCGAGGAACGGGGACCGAAGGCTGAAAAACGTAAAATGTTTTTATTAAATAATTATTTTTAATTATTTAAAATATGATTATGGGTTTTTTCTTATTTTTGAAAATAAGGGGTTTTAAGGTGATTTTATACGCCGAGACGTAAATTTTATCAGTGTTGGTTTTTTAACAGAAATACGAACTTTTTGGCAACCCGAATATTTAATTCACAAACAATTTTTACCAAAACTATTTTAATATTCTAATTTAATTTTAATAAAGCATTTAATGGGCCTAGATTATGCTTAATAGGCCTAAGCCTTAATTAGTGAATTAATTACTATATAATATGTTAAAAATCACCCCAACCCCTATTCAAGTCTCGCCCACAATTCTGAAATCTCCACCTAAATTACACGGCACACACATGCATAAATATTGAGACAACTTTTCGAGAATTGCCAAGGAAGCTTCAAGCCAAAGGTCTTGCCCGTTCTTCGACTTCGTCAACGTAAAATCGTGCGTTAAATACGCAAAGGCACGCCTATTCTTCCCTTCAAACCATCATCACATCATATTATTTGTTTTATGCATGAAAAGTTTGGAAATCAAGTGACACTTTGTAGTATTTTTGTTTTTATGCAACCCATGAAATTTCAAGCATGTTTTTTATTCAAACTTGTGTTTTTTACATACTTATAAGGGGCTGCCATGATTAGGACATGACTAGACAATGTTTTATATGAATATGGAGTCTTCGTAATACACAGGAACGTGAGGAACATGAAACACGAAAGCTGGAAACCACCCTTGGCATGTGGTGTCTTGTGACTCACGGGTTTTGGATGTTCAAGGCCTGGGCTTGGTTCGGTTGGTTTCAGGGGTTGTCCAAGGTCAGGAGGGAGTCTAGGGAAGTGTCCTAGCCAAGCTAGGACTCGAGCTAAGGGGTTGGGAGGAGTCCTTGACAGCAAGGACTACTACCCGAGAACACTCAAGGGAGGCGTAGGTTCTGTGATTTTGTGCAGGCTTGTGGGCTCGGTCCAGGGGGCCTGGGCTAGGTCAGGTCAAGTTTTTGGGGTCCTAAGAGGGTGCACAATAGGCTGGTTTAGGGTCTGGGTCGATGGCTAGGGTCCTAGATGCAAAAACGTAGAGTCCATGCAAGGTGGGTTGCTTCTCGGCTGCAACACTTGGGGATGGCTAGCTTCGGTTCTGTGGCTGGGGGCTAGTCCATGGGTTCCTAAGGTACAGTAGGGTGTCTAAGGGTGTTGGTCAGGGTCTGGTTCATTTTGGTTAGAGGACGGCTCGAGAAATCGAAAGATGACTCGGTGCTAACCAAATGGGGTCAAGTGAGGGTTTTCTAAACTTAAATAATTGAAAAACGGCTCACGGGGGTCGATTCGTGGTTCATAAGGGCTAAAATAATATAAAAAGACTAAGTTTAGAATTTAGAAATTTTATATTAAAGTTTGGGATTTTTCGGGATTAAAATACCGATAACATGACTAATTACGAATTAATTAAAAAGTCTAGTTTTTAGGCTAAATAAAATTATGAAAATTTTAATTAGGCTTAAATAATTATTTAGAACATGTTAGAGTCAAGAAAATCAAGAAACATCAAAAACGTAAAATGTCACGTCCAAGGGTAAAACGGTCTTTTTACACCGAAAAATTAGTAAACGTCATGGCAGTGCCCTATTTGCTGTTTTATATGCTAATATGATTATGTAACATGTTTATGAATTTTTATATGCTGAAATATGATTTTTAAATGTTCATGGATTATTAAGGATTAAATTGGACATTTAAAAGATATGTTGCATGCTTGGTTTCAAAATAAAATGATATGATATACATGTTTTTATTAAGTGGTGATAACATGTTGAAGGATGTGAAGTGATTGTGACTACTACATGTTTGAAATATCGTGAGGGTTATGGTCCCAGTGGGAGCCCGACGATCGTGTTTCCTTGGATACGAATACGAATACGAATACGAATATGTTAATACATAGGCCAGGGCCCAGTTGACCGGTGAGAGTGTTGCTGGTGTCCCGCGCCGTCCAGTACTGTGGTTTTCTTTAGATGGATCCATCGCCCATTAAGATTAAGAATACGAGTCACAATCACGATCTGAATTCAACAAACACGAACATGAACATGAATATGAATATGGACACGAATATGGACATGGACATGAATATGGATACGATATGAATATGTTTATGTGATATGTTTAAGTTTTTTTTTGGGAAAATGTTTAAGTTTAAAGTTTATGCATTATTAAGAAAATGATATTTGAAGTACAAGTATTTTTCACTATTATGTTAACTGTATTACGTATTACTTGTTATCAAAGATAGGACGTGTTGAGTATTTAGACTCACTAGGTGTGTATGATGCAGGTGATATAAATAACTATGATATTGGAGGTCTTGACGAGTGACTTGCTGGACTGTCGGTGCACATAACCCGAGGATCAGCGCTTCTATTTCTGCATTTAAGTTTATAATTTTAAGTTAAAGATTTTTACGACATTTTATTTATGTTTTTGAGAGATTTTGAGAGGTTTAGTATGGGCTACGCATTTCAACATTTAGTGCTTTTTAGGATTGGTAAAACGCTTTACGATTTACTGTTTTGACTATTCTTTTTTGGATTTTCAAGTTCTGGTTGGATGTTAAATTTTAAAAATGGTGCAAAATGAATTTATGTATATGTATATATATATATAGGCCGAAAATGTGAGAGTAAAAAAAAAATTTCTTGTACTTTTAAGAAAACGAATAAGCAGACGTTTCATTTAAAATATCTTGTCATCATTTTAAAAATAAACAATCCAACTAACATTTAAAAATCCAAAGGAAAATATTTTAAAGCACAAAATTGTCAAACGTTTTATCAACCTAAAAACATTATTTGAAAAGTATAACTGATACTATAACCTCTATAAATCTCTCATAAGATAAATAAAAAGTCGTAAAAATATCTTTAACGTCACTTAAAATCATAAATCATAACTAGTGCGGAAAACTAGCGTTGGTCCTCGGGTTATGTGCACCTTCAATCCAGCTAAGTCAACCGTCAAGACCTCCATAAACATTATTATCATAATCACATGTATCAATCACACCTAATGAGTCAAAAGACTCAACACATCATATTCTTGATAACAAGTACTACATATACAGATCACATGCATCGTAAAAATAATTGTATTTAAAATATCATTTTCATCATGATGCATAAACTTTAAACAAAAACATTTTTCATAAACTTTTCATGATGCATAAACTTTAAACATAATCATTTTCACAATGATGCATCAACTTTAAACATAAACAATTTCACATAAACATATTCATATTCGTATCTATATTACTAACCACATATTCATATCGTCATATTCATATTCATATTATCCTTAACATATTCGTATCTTCATCAACATATACGTATCATCCTCAACATATTCATATCATCATTAACATATACACATTCTTTTTTTTTTCTTTCGTTGAATTCAGATCGTTAATTGTGACTTTCGTGTTCATCCATGTCTACGTCTACGTGTTGGGCGATGGATCCATCTATATGTAACCACAGTACTGGGCGACGGGGACACCAGCAACACTCTCACTGATCAACTGAGCCTTGGCCTTACGTATTAACATATTATCGTATACATATACATATCCGTATCCAAGGAAACACAATCGTCGGGCTCCCACTAGGACCATAACCCTCACGTAATATCTAACATATCATCGTATTAATCACAATTACTTCACTTCCTTCAACGCTTCATATTCTCATCACTTTATAAAATTTAAACATGCATATAACGTTTTTTTTTAAAACCAAGCATGCAACATATCTTTTAAATGTCTTCCTTAAATCATAAAAATCCATGAACATTTAAAAATCCTAATTTAACATATAAAAATCCTTAATCATTTAGAATAAATATTTTAACATCATAACTGATGAAAATAAACATTAAAATCATAAACATTTAAAATAAACATTTTAACATAAAAATCCATAAATATAATAATTCCATAAACATATAAAATAATCCTTATAACATATAAAATTCCATAAAGATCCATAACCATTAAAAATAGTCATATTAGCACATAAAACAACATTTAGGACACTGTCATGACGTTTACTAAATTTTAGGTGTAAAAAGACCGTTTTACCCATTGACGTAAAATTTCACGTTTTTGTCATTTTCTTAATTTCATTGACTCAAACATGTCCCAAATAATTATTTAAGTCTACACAATATTTTTCATATTTTTATTTGACTTAAATCTATGACTTTTAAATTAATCTTTAAATGTGACATATTAATGCGTTTTAATCCCGAATTGAACCAAACCTTAATATAAAATTCCCAAATTGAAAACTTAGGCTTTTAATAATTATTTGAGCTTAATTATAATTTTCCATAATTTTATTAATCCTAAACTAGGTGTTTCAATTAACTCATTAATTAGCGTTTCGTGCGGCGATTAAATCTTGGACAAATCCAAAACTCATTATTTTGATCCCAAATTTTTAACTTAACATTTGTAGTATTTATTCTATCCTTCCAAGTCATGAGCCACATCCGTGGACCCATGGATTCAATTTTGGCTTTAATATTTTTGTTTTTGACACACTAACGAACTCACCGAGCCACGCCCAAGCTACCTTGAGCCAAACCTAGCCACCCATCTAGGCACCCTCATGACCAAGCCAAAGCCCCTGAACCTAGCCTTGGATCGCTCAACACACCTGGAACCGAACACCAAATTCTGTACATGGAGGGAACTAACGCCCATGAACTCATAGCCCACTAGGGCTCTTCAAGTAGAGCCACAACCAAACCACCATGACCCTAACCGACCCTAGATCACGCCTAGACCAAGCGCAGACCAATCCAGCCCCTATAACCCACGCACAAGCCACCTGGTTCAGGAACCCAGCAGCTGCGCGTCTCCATGGCTCCCTCACGTATTCTTGAACCAACAGCAAACGAAGCCCCAGCCCCTGACCAGACCCTTGTGCACCCTCCTAGGACCCTAAGGACCTAACCTAGCCCAGCCCAAAGTCCCCAGACCGAGCCATGATCCCTGCACAACACCCTGAACCCTGCGCATCCTCCCTTGAACTTCTCTCGTGTAGGAGTCCTTGTTGGCAAGGACTCCTCCCAGGCAACTTAACTCATGTCCTAGCATGGCTAGGACTCTTCCCTTGACCCACACATAACCCTAGCCCAGCCTGGTCCAGCCCCAGCCAAGCCAAGCGAAAATTCGAACTCATGAAGACAACAAGCACATCGGCCCTACTAATTAATTAAACCCACGGTTCCAACATGTATGTTTCTTGTTTGCTGCGATTGTGTGTGTGTTATAAGCCTTATGAATTGTGTAAAACCATCCCCTTTCAACTCCTAATCATGGCAGCCCCTTAGGTACATGAATTTCATGGTGTTTAGATCAAAAAACATGTTTTAAAACCCACCTAGGATGCATGTGCGAAAATACAAAGATTTGTAACTTGTTTTTATTCTAAACATGCTCAAATAAATAATATGGTGTGATAGATGTTTGAAGGAAAGAAATATGACGTGCCTTTGCGTGATTTACGCACGAATATACGTCGACGTATTGAAGAACGATGACGAGAAGGGCCTATGCTTGAAATTCCTTGAAGCTTTTCCCAATTTTTTTCTTCAAATTCACGTGTGAGTTGTTGTGTGTTTGGAAGTGTTTTTGGGGAGAGAAAATTCAGAAAGAGGCGTGGGAATTTTGGGGAAAATGGGGAGAGTTTCATATAGTATATACTAATTAATTTACTAATCAAGACTTAGGCCTAATAAGCCTAACAATTAGACTCATTAGTTGTGGGGACCGGACGCTAATCATGTTCTTAATCGTCATTGGGACTAATTAATCAATTATAATAAACAGGGTCTAAATTTTTTTTTTTCGTTAAATATAATATCAAATGCGGAACGTAATGGAATCACTCTACTATACATATCAGTATAAAAGTAAAGTACAAGTCTTATACTATATACAATCATTTAAGACTAAGGTTTAACGACTACATATCAAGTGTTCAACCCTATCTCAGATCAAGTCCGTAGTCTCCACTCTAATCACAATCTCTCTCTTCATCTCCTCGACCCTGAACCTGTCCCACCTGTTGTAATGCACACATACAAACACGACAACAGCCGGATAACTCAGGTGAGAACAAATCTCAGTATAAATCAACGAAACATGCAATCATATAATTAATATAAAGCATGAAGCAGATATCAGATATATATCAAAATCTGAAACATAATTAATATCAAACTATCAATCATACTCGTGACTCCACGGCTCAGACTAGACTCAATCCTAGTCTAGGGATCCCGGTTTCCAGACGATGGTATTCCTATATCGACCAACAGTAATAGAAGAAACTCCGATTCTATCCACGTCGATATAACCAAACATCCAGTGTCTTGACCTATCCGTCACAGACTGTGGCACTATCGCCAATACACTATCTTGTGACATCGTGCAATGTGCCCGTGGCGATCCCGCCACTATCAGGTACTTTTGTCACAAGATCACTCGTCTAAACACATGCTCTCTATATATCAATAGAACAAGCATATAAAATCAAATCAATGCAAATAATAACAAATAGTATGTGATTTAGGGAAACACAAGTATATCCTACTTGTGTCGATCTCCCAATACCACATTGACTTATACCTTTCATTTGTAGTCTCGGTCTAAAGCAATTGAAGTTCTGAACTCAAGACTGTTTCTGTATAGCTGAAACGATATATCAAGAATCATAATATTAATATTTCATTCTCAATTCAACACTAAATCGGATTAATCTGAATATAATTCAAATCAACGGCATAACGGCACAATCCCGATATTCCCGTCAATACAATATCAACAACTATCAATTACAATCCATAACCAATATCTGATACAACTCATAATCAATCTATAACTCAAATCTGTCCGATTTCCAATCAATATACTCAGAAATTCCTAACAATTCCATAATCAATCTGTTCTTCGATCTGACTTCGATTCTACGATGTCCAGTATATCAAGAACATCATATATGAATTTTATTCAATTCTGACAATAGCATAATTTCAACACATATCAAGACGTAACAAAACTTACGTCTAGTTGGAGCCTGCGTCGATAGGAACACAGTACTGAAGTCGGATTGATATATATATATATATATCATTGCATGAGCAAGGCAAGTGGCTTCATTTTCGCTCAACACGTCTCGCGCATATGCGCGACCCGCCTCGGCGCATATGCGCGAGACATTATGTCTCGGCGCGTGCCTTCCCGTCAGCTCGCGCATATGCGCTCCCTTCATCCGCGCATGTGCGCGATATTCTCTGGAATTCACATTTGGCTACCGAAAACCCCGCGCATATGCACGCCAACTCTTGGCGCATATGCGCCACATTCTCTGGACTCGGTATATGGCAATGCACCTCTTCGCGCATATGCGCGCCCTCAAGCGGCGCATGTGCGCGCAAAGTTCTGTCCGCGCAAAAAGCTTCTCTCACAGCTCGCGCATATGCGCGCTATCTCGCCGCGCATATGCGCGAGACCTTCGGGTCTCACACCCCACTCAACTTATGTCATTCCAATTCCTTCTTCGAAGTGGTCCGTCTATCATCCGATCAATTTATAATTTAATCAATCTCAGATTACCGTGATAAAATCTCAGGCATTACATTAGTCTTAATTAGAATTTAATTAAAATATTAAAATAATTTTTGTAAAATAAGTTTGTGAATTTATTATCCGGGTTGCCAAAAAATTCGTATTTTTGTTAAAAAACCAACACCGAAAAAATTTACGTTCTGGTGTATAAAATCACCTCAAAACCACTTATTTTCAAAAATATGAATAACCATCAACCATATTTTAAATAATTAAAATAATTATTTAATAAAAATATTTTCTATTTTTCAGTCATCGGTCTCCGTTCCTCGATCGCAACTCGAATCACCTTTAAAAATACATTTTAATGCAAAAATGTAGAAAATATATTTTAAACATGTCAAAATGCACAACATAATTAATTTATGCAATTAAAAACATTTAAAATACACGAAGAATTTAATAACTCGTATGCATGTAGTTCGCGTGGACTTTAAATTTTCGGGCGTTACAATCGTTTTCATGAAGATACATAAACCTTAAACATGAACATTTTCGTAAACCTTTTCATGATGCATAAACTTTAAACATAAATATTTTCATAATGATGCATCAACTTTAAACATAGACATTTTCATAAAAATTTTCATACACATATTCCTATCATCGTAAACATATTCACATTCGTGTCCATATTCATTTCTATATTCATATTCATTTTCGTTTTCGTTGAATCCAGATCGTTAATTGTGACTCGTATTCGTATTCGTATTTGGCGATGGATCCATCTACATGTAACCACAGTACAGGGTGACTGGGACATCAACGACACTCTCACTCGTCAACTGAGCCTTGGCCTACGTATTAACATATCATCGTATTCGTATTAATGTAAATATGATCGTCGGGCTCCCACTGGGACCTTCGCCCTCACGATATCTCCAACAAATCATCGTATTAGTCACAATTACTTCACTTCCTTCAACGTTTCGTATTTTCATCTCTTTATAACATCAAACATGCATATAACGTTTTTATTTTAAATCAAGCATACAACTTGGCTTTTAACTTTTTCGTTTTTTCATAAAAACCCATAAACATTTAAAATAATAAATCCTAACATATTAAATCATAAAATCCTTAAACATTTAAAACCAACATTTCAACATAATAAATCAAAACATTTAAAATAACATTTTGATATATTTGATCATAAACATTTAGAATATATATTTTGACATATTAAATCATAAACATTTAAAATAAACGTTTTAACATATTAAAATCCATAAACATTTTAAATACACATTTTAACATCATAAAAATCCATAAACATTCAAAATAATCATATTAGCATATAAAACATCATTCAGGACACTGCCATGACGTTCACTAATTTTCGGGTATAAAATTACCGTTTTGCCCCTAGACGTAAAATTTCACGTTTTTGACATTTTCTTAATTTCATTGACTCTAACATGTCCCAAATAATTATTTAAGCTTACAAGAATTTTCTAGTTTTTTTATTTAGCTTAAATCAAAGACTTTTAAATTAATCTTTAAATATAGCGTATTAGTACGTTTTAATCACGAATTAAACCAAACTTCAATATAAAATTCACATATTTAAAACTTAGACTTTTAATAATTATTTGACTCTTGTGAACCATGTTTCGACCCCCGTGAGCCATGGTTCCACTTTTTAAACCATTAAACCTTTAATTCAAACCCTTCTCTTAACCCTCAAGCAAACTTCGATTTTTACCGAGCCACCCTGAGCCGATCCCTGACCAGCCCCTCTAGGCACCCTCCTGGACCCTTAGAACTCATTGGAACTGCCTCTAAGCTGAAAACCGAAGCCACACTTTCAGAACAAGCCATGGCCGAGGAAACCCACTTGACAATGACTCAAGTTTCTAGCTTAGCCTGCTACCCAACGAGCCAGCCCATGAACCTACTCCTCAGGCACCTTCCTAGGACCCTAATGACTCGACCTAGGACGAGCCATGTTCCTCCCTGCACGCTGCTGCAACCTGCTCACTTCTTGAAGTGGTTCTCAGGTGGAGTCCTAGCTAGGACTCCTCCCCAGCCTCTTTTCTCGAGTCCCAGCCTTGCTAGGACTCCTTCCTTGACCCCTCACGGACCCTAGATAAGCCTGGTCCCATCCGAACCCAAGCCCAGCCAACATGCCCAAAAACCGAGCCCCTCAAACACATAACAGCAAGATGGTTGCAGCTTTGCTCATGTATGTGTGCAACATGTTTCAAGTGTTCTAGGACATCTTAAACTTGTGTAAAACAACACTTAATCCATACCCTAGTCATGGCAGCCCTTCAACCACATAATAAACAAGTTTTTGGATGAAAACACAAGCCTTAAAAATCACCTATGATGCATATCCAAAAATATAACATGATGCAACTTGTTTTTCATGCAAAACTTAATTAAAAAACACTATGGTGTGATAGATGATTGAAGGAAAGAATATGGTGTGCCTTTGCGTTTTTAACACACGATTAAACGTTGGAGAATCGAAGAATGATGACGAGAAGCCTTGGGCGAAATCCCTTTGAAGAGCTCGAAACTTTTTCCCTTTGTTTAAGCTTGTGTGTGTCGTGAATATGGTTGAGGGAAAAGAGTTTGATATGCTTTGGGGAGTGGGGCGTGTAAAAATAATGATTTATGGGGTGAGTTTAACTTTAAATAGTAATTAGAATTCTAACAATATCTTAGGCCCATTAACAAAGTTAATTAGACTCAATAAGCCCATTAGTGCTTAATTAAAATATTTTGTTTAATAAATTTGTGAATTTATTAGGCGGGTGGTTGCCAAAACGTTCGTATTTTTGTTGAAAATCCAACACCGTTAAAAATTACGTACCGGCGTATAAAATCACTTCAAAACTCTTTATTTTCAAAAATAAGAAAAAACATCAATCATATTTTAAATAATTAAAAACATTTTATATTTTTTCAGCCCTCGATCTCCGTTCCTCTATCGTAACTCGAATGATATTTTAAAAATACATTTTAATGCAACCATGTAGAAATGTGTATTTTAAACATGTCAACATGCACTACATAATTAATTTATGCAATTAAAACAATTAATTGAAGTGCACCAAGAATTTAATAACTTGTATGGATGTGGTTCGTGTGGATCTTCGAATTTTCGGGACGTTACAAGTTCTCTTTGACTTTCGAGCTGACTAGGGAAATTAGAAATATAAAAATGAGGAAAATGGTCCAAATATCAATTTATTTTGTCTATTTTGTGAGATGAATAGACAAAATATAAATAATAAAAACATGGAAGTAGGTCTCTTGCGAGACGATATCTCGAATCTTTATCTGTGAGTCGGGTCAACCCTATCGATATTCACAGTAAAAAATAATACTTTTAGCATAAAAAGTAATACTTTTTCATAGATGACCCCAATTAGATATCCGTCTCACACAAGTTTTTGCCAAAATCATAGACGCCGTTTGTCGTAGCATTTTGACTTATAAAATCATAATTGCAGAAGTAAATAAAAAAAAAAAACACAATAAACCAAACTAAATCAAATGGGTAAATAAAAAAAATTCTACAATATCAATGTAAACTGATCTATATAGGCCAACAACCTAATCCACGTATATATAAAAAAAAAATGATAATTATGACAAAGTAATAATAATAATAATAATAATTAGTAATATGAATCACGTGATAAGATGGGAACTAAGCTTCAAATCCATTGGCACCATTCATCCCGCTAACTGTATGCGGGTATTTATCGGAATCCGGTCGCTCCTTTCTCTTGATCACAATAAACCACGTAAAGGCTTCCAATATAGCAGCATTGGCTCCAAGAAAGATGAGAACCCCGATATACGCTCGTTTCCATTTCTTCTCCCCATCCAAGATGTCGAACCCTTCGAATATGTTTATGATACTAAGGATGATCACCGAGTATCCGATCCCGATATGGTACATGTTCCAGTAGATTCTGTATTTATGATCCGGCTTTGGCCTCAACAGCAGGGCAAACACCTAAAAACAAATTCAATACTTCAACAAATATACAACTGTTTCATATGGATTGTTGGAAATATGATAATTTTTTAGTCTTGTCCCATGGAATCAGTTTCCAATGCTGAAATACTTGTTTTTTATATGTATGTCCAGCGTATTTATATATATATAGATAATTTAATCTATAAATTTATTTACCTGAAGTGTTCCAAGGGCAAACAGGGTGATTCCGATCTTTCTGTGAACAGAATGCACTACTCCGGGAGAATCGCTGCCGAGTTTGAGGCCTGTGCCCCAGCCTGCGACTCCCACGATATACGCCGAAGTTTGGCACGCAGCGTGCAGGTAAAACCACGCCGGCTTTGCGGCCTTGAAGACCTTCAAGTACCTAGCAGTCATGGCTCCAATCGGGATCAAAATCCCCCAACTCACAACATTCAGAACTCCATGAATCTGTGTGCAGATAAAGATACACCATAAATCAATTGAAATTTATTAAGATTTGACTATAGGCAATTCATTCATCTCTGCTTACGTTTTTCCTGCGCTCTTTCGACCCCCTGCTGGCTGCACCCGTATCAGCAGTTACTCCGCTGGAGAAATCGATGTTGCCGAAAGATCTCAGATGCTCCGGAGTTTGCGAGTGTACCTGAAGAATATTTCCCGTAACATCCCCGTGTTGCCAAACTTGAACAAAACTTGTTCCCGCACTTGGGAGTGCAATAGTAGCGAAGATGGTCATCTGATTGCCCATAAATTCAGCAGTAAGATTGGAGACCTGGAAGCTCAACGGACCCTGTCGCAGCTGCGTGGAGGTATAATCGGGTATTGGAATGGGAGAGGTGTAGGCCTGAACGACACCGCTAGAGTTGGTGAAAGCCACCAAGCACTGCGCCCCAGGCATGGCGCCACCGCTGGGGTTCAGTGCCCACACAACCCAGTTGGAGGCGGTGAGCTGCGTGTGCCTGTACGCTATATCAACCGAGTGGTTCGACTGGTGATAGGTCCAGTGCAGGAAGGCGTTCAAAGCAGGGAGAGTGACGCAGGTCGCGTAATTCTGGCCGCCGAACGAGAACGAGCAGTTCTGAGCATTGGAAGATGCAAAGAGGAAGATTGCGGAAAAGAACACAGAAAAAAGGAGACCGTTCATCGAGAATTTGCAATCCATTTTCGTTTTCTTGGAGGGTCGATCGATCGATGAATTGGATCGACTTTGTGGGATTGTTTTTATAGGTGCAGGAAAATGAAGTTGTCACGAACGGGGGAGGAAAAGTATAATAGAGTTGTAGGTGAGAGTTTGACTTGTTCTTCCGTGTGGAAATTTGCTGCAACCGAGTCTTGTGGAATTTAATAAGTGAAATTGCTTGATTTTCTTCATATGAATATTATATAGACAGTCAGCGTCAAATAAAATTATATATAGACTAAAATTAACACTTGTGAATCGGATTTTGATAATCTAATTAAGTAGAATTATTATATAATTAGATATGATAATGAATAAAAATAATTGGACGTTAATTTAGGATAGATATATCATATTAACTGATTCAAAAGTTATCAGTTCTTAAAAATTGAAACGTCAACTACTCGTTTACTTAAAACGTACAAGAAAAAATTTTTTTTTCCTCCTTAATCTTAATAATTCGAAATATACATTGATAGGATCGATTAACGTATCAAGAGTGTTTAGAAGGGGGTTGAATAAACACTCACAATTAAAATGAATCTTTTCGAATTTTGAATTCAGTTTGGTGACAAACTGATTCTGGGAATCTTGTTGGTCAATGACAATCAGTTAAACTAAGAGTAGTTGCGGAAAATAACTGACTGAAAGATAGAATACAAAACTTAAATAAAGTATGCAAGGATTGTTTCTGGATGTTCGGAGATTTCAATCACTCCTACGTCACCCCTTCTATCTCAAGGATAGGATTTCCACTAAAAGACTTTGATCGAATACAAGACTTGTACTGAACCACTTCAGTTTGGACTTAATAATGCCAAAACTGAAACTCTTAGCATACAACAGCTTTTATCAGTTTGTGACTGATCTTAGCACAACTGATATATTCTTGATTGAATTACAAAGTGCTAACACGCTCAAAGTGTAGCTTAAGATGCTACTGATATATCTGATATACGTGAGCTGTGAATTGTGATTTTAGCAGCGTAACAGCAAGCTTCAATAATGCGTTGATGTTTCTACTTCTCAGCTGCTTTGTTCACTTATTTATATGCTTCCTTTCCAACGGTAACTTGAGATGAATTTGAATCCTTGTATCCGTTGATTTTTTACTTGATTATTCCTTGGATATTGTTTCCTTCGTTTATTGTGATACGGCGTCTTAACTGCTTTCGCCGAAATGCGTTGTTCTAAGCTGTATTGGTTTAAGTGCGGTGTTGCAATCTTCTATGTCTCTTTGTCGGTTGATCGTTCTTTCCCGAGACATGTTCAGTTGAAGGGTGCTTTAGCATAAATAAGTTTCCAACTGATCAGTTAGCTGATTTCAGTTATTAAGTCCAGTTGTTGAATGTACTTGCGCGTATCAGTTGGTTGATCAGTTTGTCAAACTCCAGAATCCAGAATTTGGTTTTCAACAATTTCCCCTTTATGGTGTTTTACAAAACTCAGCAAATAATAATTACTGAATTCTTTTATAGATAAAATAAGAGATTAATCATCTGAATCATATATGTAGATAAAATAAGAGATTGATCAACTGAATCATATATGTGGATAAAATAGGAGATTGATCAACTGAATCATGTACTTCATGAGTACAGAAATGGCTACTTCTGAAAAGAGGTTTTCTTCTGCTATTCTAGCATTTCTTTGATTTCTTCCCCCTTTTTGTCAAACAGAGCCACCTCCTCAGATAGTCTTCGAACGTCAATGGAAAGAATTTTGACATCTGAGGAGATACTTGAGGCAGTAGATGGGAAAAGAGTCTGCATCAAATCTAGTTTATTTGAAACAGAAGATTCTAGTCGCTCAACTCTTTGACTGATGACATCCTGAGTTGTGTAGAGACTTTGAGCTAGACCTTTGTTATTCTTCAACTCAAGCAAAGTTCGAGTAAGAGACTCCATGTTTGCTTGAATAGCTTTCAGTTTTGCTGAATCAAATTGAGTTGAAGAATCCAATTTGACAGTATGAGATAATTGTGTTGATTGAATTTTATTTATTTCAGTAATCATCTGCTGCATATTGTGCTGCATGTTCTGAATTTCTTCAAGTACTAAATCCATGTCGGAGGAAGGAGGAGGAGAGGCTTGTTCAGACGTCCCTGGTTCTTGTTCTCTGGAGGGTTGATCAAATATCACCAAAGTTCTTTCAGATACCTCTGGAACCTCTTGTGTAAGCTCAGGCGCATCCTCCATTTGTACTTCTTGTTGGACTTGAAGGGAAGAAGGTAGAATAAGAGCAGTAGAATGGCTATCTGGCTGAGTCAGTTGTGTTTCAGTCGATGGATCAGTGACTGATTGTTCTAGCTGTTGGTTAACTGAGTCTTTCTTCGGATAATCAGGCAACTGAGTTTCCTCAGTGACATCATTGACTTCAGTCCGCTCATCATTTGATTGAATGAGCACATCAGTTCGAACCTCTTTTTCAGCAGATACAAGGAGAGGAGATGTAACAAGTGCTTGATCAGTTGAGATATCAACTGATTCTGTTGAAGCTGCATTGGTTGGGAGTTCTTTCACTACTAGCTGAATGATCTCATCAACATTTGCAAGTGTCAAGTCAGCTTCTGAATATATTTGATGGTCAACAGCAGTAGGTTGAGGCACATTCTGAACTGGCTCGTCAGTTGTAGCAGCTTGTTCAGGAGATGGTTCACGGTGCCGAGAAGATGAATCAGCTCCTTCATCTTCTGAAGTGCCTTCATGAATAACAAGTTCCTGATTCGTCTCCCAAAATTTTATTTGGGATTGCAGAGTTAATAGATCAGTTTCTAGCTGAGTGATCACAGCTCGATCATTGTATGCAGTTGAACTTGTGGGAATATAGTTGGCTTTCAATTTTTCGATCAGTTGTTCCAACTTTTTAGCTCGGACTTGATCAAAGAAGTAGTTCTTGCGCTCCAAGGCCTGAGTTATTGTTGCAGCCTTGACCACTCTCAGAACAGTTGTCTCCAATTTGATAAATGTGTTCAGCTTGGACTTCTTCTTCAGCTGCTTGGCAAAAGTATGTGT
>NC_133309.1:9964889-10044832 GCF_012295235.1 Primulina huaijiensis
CACTGACAATCAGTTTCCTCTTGGTAGATTTCAGTTGGGCCTGAGACCTAGCCTTTTTAACTGATTTGGGAGCAGCCTGCTGCGTCCCAATCTCTTTCTTGATCTTCACGAATTGATCAGGAGACAGTTCCAGTTTGGTTTTTGGTGGCAATATGTTCTTGGCAGAGAATACCTTAAACTTGGATAGCTTTTCAGCATTGTCAGCCACTAAACCTTTTGTTTTCAGTAGATAACTGATTTGAACTGCATAACCTCTGGACTGCTTGGTAGATTGAAGCATATTTCGCAAAATACTGAAAATAATATGCCTCCAGTTCATTTTCTTCTCTGCCAATATCACGGTCATGGCTTGAAATTTTTCAGGAGTAAGGGCTGCAAATGAACCAGCCTTAGCCAGAATGCCCTTGGCAACAATATCAGCCAGCAATTGAATTTCTGGCTTCAGTTCTTTCTTAGGATCGGAGACTTTGATTTTTCGTCCATCAGCAGATAACAGAGATTGCATTTCTTCAATATCAGCAGTTCGTACCTCAGAGAAGCTGATAATTCCTTCAGTTGGTAGAGAGAAGATTTCCCCGAAAGTTTCTTCAAATATGATCATTAGCTGATTATTGATAGTAATAGAGATATTTCCATCAATAGTAACAAAACCCTTTATATAGAAATCATTGATTTCCTTTGGATAGATGTTTGTGAAGATTGCCCTAGAAACGTCTTCAGCCCAGCTGATTCTAGTTTCAGAAAAACATTCTTCACCTCAACCTCAGTTACTGATAAAACTGAATCGAAATCAATGGCCATAGCATTTAGAACGTACGCGGGGATTTGGTTTTCCATTTCAGATAATGAAGAAACCTGTAATTTTCAAGAAATAAGCTTGGAGAAGGTATTTGCTCTGAGAAAATCTTTGTGCGTGTAAAAGAGAGAACTGAATCGAGGCGGGGAGAAATACACATGTGTGTGACCGTTCAAATTTTTGGACACGTGTCAGCCCATTTTTTTTTAAAGTAAAAACGTGTGTACGTGTGCAAGAGTCGTGTATATAAGTTTAATGGCCCAAGTGGGTCCAATAGTAAAATTTTATTTGTTATAATATCAGTCACATCACTTTGATTTAGGATATAATCATTCTTAATTAGTTAACGTATGTGAGAAGATTTGTAAAATAACCAACTGAACGAACAGTTGTGAAACTGATCCGTTTCAGTTGAGAATTTACAAACAATTGTCTTCTCAGTTAACCTCTTAAAAACTAATATTCCCCCTTAATGGGTGCGCAAAATAATTAAAAATGACGATAAAAATAAATTTAAAGCTTAAGGAATTTATTGTTTGCTGGAACGTGCACGGCCCTTCAGCTTCCATAACTCTCGGCTATAAATAGAAGTAACACAGTTAGTTTCAGTCATATTAGTGAAATATTTAAGATAAAAGAAATGGCTGGTGCGAGTAGCTCGAGTGCTTCGCCGTTTTCTCTGGAGGCCAGGAAGGCTGAGATAGAAGATGAAGTCTTCTATGAGAATCTTCAGTACTGGGAGAAGTTACAAGAACTTGAGTTCTTGTATAACATTGGAGAGGCTACCACTCCTGAATGGGTGGCAGAGCTGAGGAAGTTGCGGAAGCACTTGCACATAACTGAGTGGATTGACGTCTTTAAGGATGGTCATAGTTATCAGCTGATGCTCCGGAAGGAATTGAAGATCCTGAGGCGCATAGCTTATTCACACAGCTTTGCCAAGACGTCCACTCCACCTTTATCCACTTGGTTGAATATGTGGATAATTGATGTAGAGGAAAAATATTATGCTGTAATGCGAGCTAATGTTTATGCTTGAATAAAATATTTATCTGAGTTAATTTTGTCTTTTTCTTTCCTGCAAATAGACAGTTTCATTAGTTGTTGTAAATGAATTACTAACTGAACAAATGAACTGTTAAAGAACTAAAATTAGTCGACTGTAAACTGAAATCAGTTGAGATTTAAAAACCAGACTGATATCAGTTGAAAAAATGAATCAACAGGTAATTAACAAACTGATATCAAATAGGCAACTGATAGATAAGAAGCCTGGGTAATTGAGAAAAAGCTTTGTTGGCTTGAGACTCTTCAACTTCTTTGACATTAAATGTCACCTGTCTGTAAATAAGATATTAGCAGTGAGTTGTGAGATAATATCATTTAAACATGGCAGATTCAGATATTTCCGATGCTTGTAGTAGTGCGCATGTTCACGTTACTGAAGAAACAAGTGGTTATTTAGAAGAGTTGAAGAAGAAGATGGAAGAATATGTCTTGAAAAGGTGATGTCAATATGATTCAAAATTCATGAGTTGCAGAGAATAAGTAGTAGTGGTGCGACTCCTTCTCGAGTTCAAGCAGCAACAGCCAGAAGATACTTGGAACGATTTGAAGTCAGACATGTTACAGAGCTTGTCGATGACAAGGTTCTGTTACAAGCAATGCTGTGGAAGGAGCGGCTTGTGATTAAGAAGATTTCTATAACTAAATCATTCTCTAGAATCCGAATTTATGAATTGAACAATTTTATTACAGAATGGCAGGATTCAGTTGGTTCTGAATTGTCTACTGTAAGATGGAATCGTTTTTATTCTTAATAACATATCATTTTCAGTTTATTGTTGTGTCCTTATTTTCTGCAGACAATTTCATTAGTAAAGTAACATTAACAATTTTCTTATGATAAATCAATTAAACCAAGAATATTGCGAAAGTAAGAAAACTTAGTCTCGGGTAATGGTTTGGTGAAGATGTCAGCTGCTTGTTGCTCAGTTGATATATACTCCAGTCGAATGTCCTTCTTCAAAGCATGATCTCTAATGAAGTGGTGTCTGACATCTATATGCTTTGTCCTTGAGTGAAGAACTGGATTATAGGTAATGGCAATTGTGCTCGTATTGTCACAAAATATGGGCGATTCATTTGTAATTACTCCATAATCTCTCAGTTGTTGCTGGATCCAGATCAGTTGTGCACAGCAACTACCAGCAGCTAGATATTCTGCTTCAGTTGTTGAGGTAGCTATAGATGTCTGCTTCTTGCTGAACCAAGAAATCAGTCGGTCTCCAAGAAACTGACATGATCCACTTGTGCTTTTACGATCTAGCTTACATCCTGCATAATCTGCATCTGAATATCCAACTAAATTGAAAGAAGAATCTTTAGGATACCATAATCCGACATTTTGTGTGCCCTTAAGATATTTCAAAATTCTTTTGGCAGCTGAGAAATGTGATTGCTTAGGATTTGCTTGAAATCTGGCACACATACAAACTGCAAAAACAATATCAGGATGACTAGCAGTTAGGTATAATAATGAACCTATTAAACCTCGGTACAGCGTCGCCTCAACTGATATTCCCCCTTGATCAGTGTCCATTTTAACTGATGAGCTCATGGGAGTGGTTGCAGCTGAACATGATTCCATTCCAAATTTCTTTAGCAATTCCTTTGTATATTTAGTCTGACTGATGAATATACCAGTCTCCAGTTGCTTCACTTGCAGTCCAAGAAAGAATGTCAGTTCACCCATTATGCTCATTTCAAACTTGTCCTGCATTAACTTAGCAAACTTTTCGCACAATTTGGGTTTAGTTGACCCAAATATAATGTCATCAACATAAATTTGAACAAGTAAGATATGATTATTTTTAGAAAATTTAAACAAAGTCTTATCAACTGATGTTACGGAAAAATCATGATCAGTTAGAAATTTTGAAAGGGTTTCATACCAAGCTCTGGGAGCTTGTTTAAGACCATACAGGGCTTTGTTCAAATGATAAACATAATCAGGTAAACTATGATTTACAAAACTTGGAAGTTGTTCAACATATACTTCTTCCTGCAGCTGACCATTTAAGAAAGCACTCTTCACATCCAGCTGGTATACTTTGAATTTCTTGTGTGATGCATAAGCAAGAAAGATTCTTATTGCCTCCAGTCTTGCAACTGGTGCATAAGTTTCATCATAGTCAATTCCTTCTTCTTGCCTATATCCTTGTGCCACAAGTCTTGCTTTGTTGCGTACAACTGAGCCGCCTTCATTCAGTTTGTTCCTGTACACCCATTTTGTACCTATAATAGTTTTTTAAATTGGTCTTGGAACTAAGTTCCAGACATTGTTATGAGTGAACTGATTTTGCTATTCCTGCATTGCATTTACCCAGTTAGGATCAGCAAGAGCTTCATCAATTTTCTTCGGTTCTAGTTGTGAAACAAAAGCTGAATGGATAAATAAATTTAGCATTTGATTTCGAGTTCTTACTGGATCTGATGGATTTCCTATTACCAGTTCAGGTGGGTGTGGTTTTTTCCATCTGTACTCAGTATTTGTTGTATCAACAATTTCTTCAGTTGTTAACTGAACACAATTTTCAGTCTCAGTTGGTGCTTCGTCAACGGGTATTTGAGTGTTATCATTATGCTCTATCAACTGATCATCAGCAACGACTTTATGTACATCTGATTGGTCCAGTACTTCTGGTTCAGGTGTTTGAAATCTGTTTTGATTGCTGTGACTTTCATTTTTGCTATCATCTTCCAAACTGATATCTGTAAATCGATCAGCTAGCTCAACTTGATCAGTTGGCTTATCAGTTAGTTCAGTTTCATCGAAATCAACATGAACTGATTCTTCAACATTTTGGGTTTTCTTGTTGAAGACTCTATAGGCTATACTAACTGATGAGTATCCAAGAAATATTCCCTCTGCAGATTTAGCATCAAACGCTTTTAAATAATTTTTACCATTATCAAGGATAAAACATCTGCAGCCGAATATTTTGAAATAAGTAATTATACTTTTTCTTCCATGCCAGATCTCATATGGTGTTTTCATATGATTCTTATTAATCATTGATCTGTTCTGAGTATAACACGCAGTGTTTACTGCCTCTGCCCAAAACCTTTGAGAAATACCAGAATCAGCAAGCATTGTTCTAGCAGCTTCTTTAAGGGTCCGATTTCTTCTCTCAGCTACACCATTTTGCTGAGGAGTTCTTGCTGCTGAGAGCTCATGCTTAATTCCAGCATTTTCTAGAAAATTTGAAAGAGTTTGATTGATGAATTCAGTTCCTCGATCAGATCTGATTCGATCAATTCCAACTGATTTTTCATTTAAAAGTCTTTTGAAGAGCTTTATCAGTTGTGAAGCAGTATGGTCCTTAGATTTGAGAAAAATAACCCAAGTAAATCTTGAAAAGTCATCTACGACCACCAAGGTGTATTTCATTCCCCCTAAGCTCATGACTGGTATAGGACCAAAAAGATCCATGTGCAACAGTTCTAAGCATCGGGATGAAGATTTACAACCCTTGTTTTTAAAAGAGGATCGTACTTGTTTACCATACTGACATGCTGAGCAAAGTTTTTCTTTTGAAAAATCTATTTTGGGCAAACCAGTTACAAGTTCATGTTTACTCAGATAGGCAATGGTTTTAAAGTTTAAATGATTTAGTCTCTTATGCCACAACCAGTTTTTAGATGACTTGGAAGCAATAAAACAAACTGGTGCATAAGTTTGATCATTCCAACTGACTTTATATGTGTTTCCACAACGTTTGCCAGTTAGTATGA
Source organism: Primulina huaijiensis (assembly GCF_012295235.1). Taxonomy (NCBI): domain Eukaryota; kingdom Viridiplantae; phylum Streptophyta; class Magnoliopsida; order Lamiales; family Gesneriaceae; genus Primulina; species Primulina huaijiensis. The sequence goes on from NC_133309.1 coordinate 9,970,483, forward strand.
TTTCATCAGTTGAAGGTTTGACTGAACATGAATTTTTGTCAAATTGTACTGAGAATCCACTGTCGCATAACTGACTGATGCTAATCAAGTTATACTTCAGGTTTTCTACTAATAGAACATCTTTAAAACTAAAGTTACCATAAATAGGCTTACCCTTACCCACAGTTCTACCTTTGGAATTGTCCCCGAAACTGATGTTTGGACCACTGTATTTGTTCAGTTGAGATAGCACACTTGCATCTCCTGTCATGTGTCGCGAACATCCACTGTCCAAATACCATATTGAGTTCTTGTTTGTACCTGTTATCTGCAATCACACACATAATAAAACTTGGTACCCATACTTATTTTGGACCTGAGCTGATTAGTCCCTTAGGAACCCACACTTGGATTAGTCTAACAGACTTTCCAGTAGTTGTATTCCAAATTGTTTTTCTCGGCTTTTGTGTGCATGGTGTGTAGTATACAGATGATACATTATGTATTTTAGGTTTATTCAACTGATTGTTTAGTCTGTATCTCTTCTGAACTGACTTGCAGTTATAGTAATTGAAGTAGCTATTTGAATAGTTTTTGTGAAAGTTCTTTGATGACTGACTTTGTGAATCAGTTGAGGATTTTTGACTATAACCAATCCCATATCTTCTAGCCTTGTTCATATTTACAGTAGGTTGCTCAATCAGCTTACTAGGCTCAATTTGTTCTTGTACTACTGCTGATTTAACAAAGTGAATATATTTCCCTTTGTCTATTTTTAGCTTTGGTTGAGTGTCATTTGGACACATTTCTCCTTGAGTGTTGAACCCTAAACCAGTTTTATCAAAAACTGATTTTTGTGAATTCTGCATTTCATTTAGTGCAGTAGATGACTTGTTCCAAGATGGAATGAGCTCAGTCTGTTTTGAGTTTTCAAGAATCAACTTTTTGATTAATAACTGATCTTTGTTTCTTTGTGCTTTTAACTCAATAATTTTCCTTTTCAGACTCAACCCGTCAACTGATTCATCAGTTTTGGTTTTATTGTCTGTGGGATAAGTTTGCTTTGCTTTGATTTTTTCGAATAATGATGCAAGCTTTTGATATTCATTTACCATATCATGTAGTGTTAGAATGAGTTCTTCTCGTGTAAAGTCAGTTGAGCTGAAATCAAATACCTGTTGACTAGATGATTCTTCTTCTGCATTATTAGCCATCAGGCACTTGTCTTCCTCATCATCACTAGAGCTGCATGAGCTTTCTGTTTCTGACTCCTCACTGTCAGTTTCTGCCCATTTAGATTTGCTTTCTTCGGCTAAGAGTACCTCATGTTTCTTTCTGAAGGACTTCTTATCATCCTTGGGTTTTCTTTTGTTCTCATATGATTTCTTTCTTCTATCAGTTGAGCCTTGACTGTCCTTCTTGGGTTTAGGACAGTCAGCAATGAAGTGACCTGATTTGCCACAATTGTAACAAGCATTTATTTCATCTTTGGAGTTGTTTCTTTGGTATGACTTCTGAAAGTTTCCTTGATTCTTCCTCATGAACCTTCCAAACTTTTTGATGAATAGTGACATAGCATCATTGCTTAACTGATCAGCAGATTTCTCAACTGAACTAGTTGGTTCTGTTCTGACAGCAGCTAGAGTAGTTGTGGCTGCTGGTGTGGATGGTTCTCCTTCTTTGGTTTGCATTTCGAACTCATAAGCTTTAAGATTAGCAAATAGATCATGAATTTCAATCTGGTTCAGGTCTTTGGATTCTCTCATTGCCATAGTTTTGACATCTCATTCTTTGGGAAGACCTCTCATTACCTTCAGTGCAACTTCTTTGTTTGTATACACTTTTCCAAGTGCATTTAACTCATTGATGATACTGCTTACTCTTTCATCATACTCGTGCATTGATTCACCTGCTTTCATTTTGATATTATCAAACTTCTGAACTGCAACTGAAAGTTTATTTTCCTTGGTTTGATCATTTCCTTCACAAAGCTGGATCAGCTTTTTCCAAATTTCTTTGGCTGTCTTACACATCTTTATTTTGCTGAAAGTTATTTTGTCCAGCGTCTTGTACAAAATGTCTTTAGCCACATTATCAAGATTGTCTTTTCTTCTATCTTCAGTTGTCCATTCTTCTCTGAGCTTTTCTATTCTTTGTGGTGCCCCTTCTGTTATGGCAACTGCTGTATTAGTTTTCAGAATCTTCATTGGTCCATCAATTATGACATACCACATGTCATCATCTTGTGCAGCTAAATGAGTCTGCATTCTGATTTTCCAATCATCAAATTCTTCTTTGGAGAACATAGGGATTTCGTTGAATGAAGTCATGCTAGCAAGTTTATAGATCAAAAGTATTCAAGAACAAGATCTAACTGCTTTGATACCTCTTGATAGGATCGATTAACGTATCAAGAGTGTTTAGAAGGGGGGGTTGAATAAACACTCACAATTAAAATGAATCTTTTCGAATTTTGAATTCAGTTTCGTGACAAACTGATTCTCGGAATCATGTTGGTCAATGACAATCAGTTAAACTAAGAGTAGTTGCGGAAAATAACTGACTGAAAGATAGAATACAAAACTTAAATAAAGTACGCAAGGATTTTGATCTTCTCGCTTCTATAACATCTAAGGCACGCTTTTACTTTTGTTTTTTCATCACTTACGCTCTAAGTATTCTGTAATACATGTATATGTACGTTCGGTTTGTGATCCTTCATGTGCGTGCGTTTTAGTGGTGTTTTAGTATGAAACTTGCATCACTTTGTTTAAACCACTCATGTTTCCGGTGATCTGTGCAAGGGGCTGCTGTGATGTGTTGTTAAGGAGCTGAACATGGAGACATGATGTTGTTTTGGAGATTAAATCGCTGCTGGTGGCTATGGGATGGAGGGCCGAGTGGCGGTGTCACGTTTTGGTGAGGGTATGGGGGAGATCGCGTGTCAGGGATGTAGCCGGTGGTGCAAGGGCCGGCCTAGGGCATTGACCAGACCATTTGAGGTCTGAGCCGTGGTTAAGGGAGGCTCGAACACTGGTGGTGCAATCCAGAAAACCGAAAGCGTGTGGGTGAGGGGTAGAGACTGTGCGTTGGAGATCTTGGTGTGCTAGTGGGTGATCACAATTTCCAGCGCGCATGGGGCTAGGTTCGTTGGGGTAGTAGGTCCATTATGGTCTGGTATAGGTCCTAGGAGCGTGGGCTTGTGGCTGGTGCAAGTTGGTTGAGTCTAAGGATGCTTGATTTCGAGTTGGTCACGTCGAGGGTGGTAAGGGAGGGTAACTAATATTTTCCAGCAACTCTATGGACTTAGCTGAGGGGTTAAGAGCCTAGTCTTGACTGATTTAAGGGTCTTTTAAGTGTTTATGAGGTGTGGTAAGAAGTTGGGAAGAATTTGGTTAAGTTTCGAGTACATTCGGGTTAAAACCGGGACCGCGGTCTATGTTTTAAAACAATTAGGTTAAGTTATGAAATAGGATCGAGTTTACGTCTAAGAATGGTTTTAAATATGTTTTGGGACATTTTTAAGAGTTTGGTTAGCTTCGGATTATAATAATGAGTTTTGGATTTATCCGGTATTAAATCGCCGCACGAAACGTTAATTAAAGAATTAATTGAAAAGCATAGATTTAAGTTTAATAAAATTATAGAAAATTATATTTAAGCTCAGATAATTATTAGAAGTCAAAGTTTTTAATTTGGGAATTTTATGATGATGTTTGGTTTAATTCGAGATTAAAACGCATTAATATGTTACATTTAAATATTAATTTAAAAGTCATCGATTTAAGCCAAATAAAAATATAGAAAAATTCATATTGGTTTAAATAATTATTTGGAACATGTTAGAGTCAATTGAATTAAGAAAATGTCAAAAATGTGAAATTTTACGTCTAGTGGCAAAACGGTAATTTTTGGATTTACAGGGGTAAAATAGTAATTTTTGCACCCGGGATTAGATTTTGGTCCTGGCAGCGCCCTTAGCATATTTTATCATGATTTAAATGTTTATGCATCATATTCATGATTTTTATGTAATTATGATAAATACGTTGCATGCTTGGTTTAAAGGAAAAATAACGTATATGCATGTTTTTATTAAGTGGTGAATATGATGATGTTTTTGAAGGATGAGAGTTGGTTGTGACTGATGATGTATATGTATACGATGACATGAGATATGATGAGCTGAAGCCAAGGCTCATTGGATGGGTAATGTTGTCGCTGATGTCCCCGTCGCCGGGTATCACGGTTTTATAGATGGATCCATCGAATAGAGCTGATACGAAAGTCACAACTAATGTACTGAATTCTAATAAAAGAAAATGTATACGTTTATGATGACATGAGATGACATGATTTAACACGTATATGCTGATACGATGATACATGCTATGATTATTACCATGTTTTGAGAGGACACGTTTACTTAAACGATTTTTACTGCAGAAACGAAATGTATGTTGATTATGTTATTTTCACTATTGTGTGCTACGTATATGTACTTGTTATTACTAGTACATGTGTGTTGATTCTTTAGACTCACTAGGCATGTGTGATGCAGGTGAGCTTGATGTTGAGGAGACTGGAGGTGCTAAACTCTGAATAGGCAGCTCTGGTACAGTGACATGACCCGAGGACCGCATGTTTTCCGCATTTTGATTTACGAGTTTTGAGAGCATATGGACATTTTCGTACGTTGATGATTTTAAGATTTTTATACGTTTATATTTACATATGATTTTGGACGAGTTTGGTTATTTTAAACTGCACTATTTTTACTGTCAAATATTTAAGATCATTTTTAAATCTTATTTTTTTCTGTAGAGCGTATGCATGCAAAACATTTAAATGATATTTCGAAAATTCGAGCTTTAAAAAAAATATTTACGCACTTTTTAACACTAGTAGACGTTTCAAAGCTGGTTCCGAAATCCAACTTCGATGAAGAGTCAAAGGATGATGTACCCGTTTCTCATGTTTTTAAGAAGAAACTGTCAAAAAAGCACAAAGCTGCAAATATTAAGATGATCAAGCATCTTTCAGCACCGTTGGTCTCTCCTCCAATTCCAGCAATCAAAGCAACAAAACTCAAAGGAATCGAGATTGCTGAACCGGAAATCACATCCTACTTCTCAGGCGTTCTTCTCCTTCACCCAACAGACAAATAGAAGAAAGTTCTGCTTGAAGAGCCACCACAGAACAATCCCATTCACACCACCATTGTCCTGACCAGCTAACGAGTCAATGAGATCGTTCAGGTGAAAAAAGGAAATGTTTGACAGATGGTTTAAATTTCGAACAGTCACAACCTTTGATTCACTTCTTCAAACCGGAAAGATCAAGGCAACTGCAAAACTTGAACTTTCAATAGTGGAATTGACATAAACATCTAAGATTTTAACCGCTCTGCTTCGTCGATATTTCATGGAAATAGAGATGAAAGAGATTGGTCTCAGAGCATTGATTCAATTGAAAAGGAACAATTTGTTCCTATTTGTCCAACATCAAAAGATGACTCGTCTGTCATTTCTCAACTTGAGATGGACGCACTCTCACTCTCAATGATTGTCACTCAGATGCGGCATGACCTTATACTGCCTGCAGTTGAAAATAAAAGCAAACTAGACTCAGATATAAACTTTGATGAAGTGCTAGGTTCTGAGACCTTCAAAGATCCATCCACTACTAAGGATCAACCATGTTCATCCTCTGCTATGCCCACTAATTCTCCACCTTCAGAGGTACCAGTTGAAAATGCTATGACCAGTACTGCGGTCAACATCCTGCCACCAGATGAAATCATTATGCCTAAGGATGTTCCTATTACTGAACAATTCTACCATCAAGATGAACTGGGGTTTTCTCCAGCCTCTTACAAGATTCATGAGGAAGATGCATATGCTCAACAGACTGAATCCATTGTGCTTCCTCTCTCAATATACGTCGGTCTTTCCGAATTACAAACCAATTCTATCGAAGAAATTTTGCAATCTCTGTCTGAGTTTGATCAGGGCACAATTCACAAAGAAAACTCTTCTTGTCCAAAGTCTACTTCTGTTGATACTGCTCTCGAAATTCTCCAAGAACAATTAGTGTCTTCACCTACTGACCCACAGAAAGACGAGGTAACTATTGCTTCTCTGCCTCTAGTCTCCCCTGCATCTGAAGCTCCATCAAATGCTCGGGGAGCACAAGAAGCCACATGCAAAGGAATCCATGTTTCTACTGAAGAATTAGACACAGTGATAGATAACTTAGCCTCTGTTGATGACCCTCAGACTTCAAAGTCAACTGATAAAGCATCCTCCTCTCAATTGACCTCATTCAAGGCTAGATTAATTTCTTCAGCCGATCTAGTTGAACCTGAAGAACAAGAATTGTTGGAGGAAAATTGACAAAGGGAGATTTTGGACAAACTTACAACGATGGATCAATCGATTCTTGCTCTTAACAAGAAGCATTTTGATCTGAAGGAAGCCTTTCAATCGATAAGATCTGACATTTCCAAGGAATTTTCCACCATGAATACAAGTATTTTCCTCCGACAATACAGGCATAACTCTTCACATCTCAATATGTGCACTGAGCTTTCAGGTCAAATATCTCTCCTCAAAACACATGTTGATCAACACCTGGATTCCCAAGGAGCAAAACTAACTGAGATCATGCAATTCTTTGTCTATGGTGATGTCAAAAAAGGGGAAAAAGAGCAGTAAAAGGATGCTTTGAGAGTAGAAGAATCAGTTAGGAAAAGTGTTGCAGAGCGTGACAAAGCATATCAAGCTAAATAAATCAAATAACAAAAGAAATGTTAATGTATTGTATTTGTTTAGATGTTATGTTTTCTTATTTGTATCAACTTGAGTTTGTAATTTCATTCACTCAATGAAATACAACTTTTCATTTATTAAGCTTGTGAAAATATCTGTAAATTGTTGTATAGTTGTGCAGCTAGGTTTGCCATCACCAAAAAAGGGAGAATTGTTAAGAAATTACTATTACCCTAGAGTTTTGGTGATCGACAAATTCAAAACAACACTTAACTGTTTCAGGAAACAGCTGCAATCTTTTGTGTATAATAGGTACAGATTCAACTGCTAAATCTTCAACCGCTTGAATTTCAGTCCTCCCATCTTTCAACCGTTTGTAGCAGAAGAAGTTGAATCTTCTCAACCGGTTGTTCGAAGACTTTATGTAAAGTCATTAAAGAGCTATTTATTGCACACTTAATGAAAGACATTCTCTAATCGGTTCAGAACATTTAAATAGTTTTGCACCGCTACAAGTCAAACATGTTCTGCACCAGTCCCAATATTGATCTGTATTTAAGTCACTATCCTAGAAAAGAAAGAATACTTATATCCTACAATTTCTGATGGTAAAAACAGTTGCCATAAAAGAATAATCATGAGTGACTCTTCAAGGAATGGAATTCAAAGTTGTGCCAGCAAAGAGAACATTAAATGCTTTGCTGAAGAACATTTAAAGAATTTGCAGCTGATAGTGACACATCATTCTAAGATTACAAATTAAAGTTACTCATCATTTTCCGACTGTTAGAATGACATCTTATATAAAAAGTGATGGAAGTAAGCAAGTGGAATACAACAACGAGATACATAATCATCAAGCTTTCAACAATGAAATTATTTCAATCCTGCATACTTAAAGAATTTGAGCACAATCAAAGATCATACATCTCATCGCTCATGAAGCACGTATTCAACTGAAAGATGTCTGATCATTCATAGATCATATTAGTGCTACTAAAACATATTATTTTACTTACATCAGTAACTTTTTGGTTATTTGATTAATAGTGGTGTCTGGTGAACCGAGGGTTCTTAAAATCCAGAAATGTAAAGTGATCACTAAGAGTTCAAAAACAGGCAACGTGATAAGTCTTGATTGGAGAGGGCTGTTGGAAAGATTTAGTGGAATCATGTCTACAAAGAAAGAAGGGGTGACGTAGGAGTATTATCTCCGAACATCCATAAAAATCTCGTGTCTTTACTTTTCGCAAGCTTTTACATTTCAAAACATAACTTGTTGATTAGATTGCCAACCGGTTGAAATCATCATCAGAATTATTGAACCAGTTTCCGCACTTTCAAGTGGTTCACATTTATAACAGTTTGAGAAAAACTTTCAACCGCCCAAAAACGGTTGAAAACAAATTTTAAAAGCAAATATTTTCAAAGAGTTTATTCATCTCGCTCTAAACTTTTTCCCGATCCTAACAATGTTGTTCTGAATCATATGAAGTTGTAAACTAACGATTAGCTGTATCCCTGAACCATTGAGAGGAAAACAATATTGGATTCGATATTCTGGTTGAGATAGTCGAATTTAATGAATTGAATTTCGAGAGTGTACTTTGATGGAGATAAAATAGTGTAACGTACCGTACTTTTACTACTTAAAATTTGCGGAAAAATTAAAAATTTTCTTAAATAAAAAGTGAACATTCAAAATTCGATAACAGAAGTAAAACTGTACGTCTCTCAAGTTGTTGCAACAAAAGATTTGAAATTTAAAGTTTGACATAAGAAATAAATGTTTGCATAAAACTTAAAACATGGCGGTCTTCGGGTTTAGCCTCCCGCTCAGTCCAAGCCTGCGCCTTGGTCCCCACCTCCAGCCTCCTCATAAACATCCTCGCCTGCATCGATCAAGTCTATTGAGTCTAAAGACTCAACACGTATAAACTGGAAGTAACGAATAATACGTAATAAAACCATATTCAACTTCGAAATAGAGCTTACATTCTTGAAACTTGAACTTGCATATCAAAAGCTTGAACATATGTACAAACATACATAGACGTGCCATCAACATAAAACTTTTCTTAAACATGCTTGCATACTTGAACATACATAACTTCATAATTTTCGCGTAGAGGCATGTTTCAAAGCAAGTGACCCATACATAATAAATGCATGATCAGACAAACCACAGTACTGGGTTGACAGAGACGTATCCACTGCTACATACATGAGATCCCCGTTCATGCTTTAACGGGTGGATTGGTCCCTGTTCATGCTTTAACGCTTTCCAATCCTGATCTAAGCTTGTTCATAATTTGACGGGGTGGGTTGGTCCCCGTTCATGATTTAACGCTTTCCAACCCCATACATAATTTGGTCACAAGACAATTAGCATACCTCAAAAATTTGAAAATATTTTCTTTGCACGTCGAACATACTTACTTTGCATTGAGGGATTCGTTGGAGCTCGCTTTGGGGCCGCTGCTGCACAGACTAACATGATTTTAAGATACTTAAATTGTATAACTTAGTCTTAGGTACTCAAGCTCACCACCAAAGTGAATAAGTAGTTTAGGACATTCTAGTTCATTCGGGGCTTGACCTCGTTTAATCATACTAACCATGACATCGAACCCCGAACAATACTTAAAGTGCTGTGTGAACATTTCCCAAAAATAAAAGACATGAACTCACTATTTGAACTTGAAAAGAAGGGGAAACCAAGTATTCAGACAGAAGGAGTGGCGCTCGGGCGGTGAGAAATTACCGCTCGGGCGCCGAGCTTTAAAATTTTATTTCTCGACAGTGAGGATGGCGCTCGGGCGGTAAAATGTTACCGCTCGGGCGCTGAATTTTCAGAAGCTGCACTCTCGGACAGAATGAGTGGCGCTCGGGCGCCGAGTTTTCTGGGCTCCGTGACTTAGAAACTTATTCTCCCCAAATTTGATTACACAGACAGTGAACAACGCCTCGAGACCCATCCTAGGATACTATGGCACTGACTTATCTCCACAAAACATCCCAAATGTTCCCAAAGAAAAGACGCACCTCACGCAATACAATAAAACCCATAACCTCAAATTTTGACACCAAAATAGTTTTTACGACTACTCGTTCTCCCAAGTGCCTAACGACACGAAACGAAATGTCTATAACCATCCCAACATCATTAACAATATACGTATATGCAGCAGCGATCACCCGTCGATCCCCAACGAAGCCTGCAATAATAAAACTTCAAGAATTCATCAATAACATATTTTTCAGAAAAACGCAGTTTGAGCAGTCCCATTAAAACGGTCATAACTCACTCAATTTTAATCCAAAATTTTCGAATTTTATATCAAATCAAAGGTATCAAAAAGTTCTACGATTTTTGTGTCTAAAGTTTTCTCGAAATCATGACCTAAAATTCGCAGTATTTAAAAAGACAGCAAAAAACGTTATTTTAGATCCAAAAACGGTTTCAAAAGTGATCTAAACATAATTGCTCAAACTTCTACACAACATTCACATGATTTTCATACAAAATGCATTGCAACGCATACTATGACATGATCGACGCAGAAAGAAACAGTATATACGTGCCTTTTGATAATTAAAAGTACCGAAACGACGATATCGACGCGGAAACGGAGCGAGGCTTGATCCGAGACGAACGTGGCACTATTTTTTTTGAAGAAAACACAACAAAACCTTGCTGGAATTTCAGAGGAAGGGGCGGCTGCAGAAAGGTAGAAGAACCCTAGGTTTTTCTTTTAAAAAATGAAAGTGAAGGTGGAACGAAATTGTGTGTGTGTGTAAAACGTGTAGTGTGTGTGTGTGGCGTGAGTGGTGTAGGTAATTAGGGGTAAATTAGTGCTTAATTGACTAATTAAGTGTTAATTAAAATACTAATTGAAATATTAACTCCCCTATAATTTTCTACACATCCCAAATTAAAATTTAAAACACAACATGGATAAATTCTAAAGGTTTTAAATTTCTAAATCACCACATAAATAATTAGGCTTTAAAATGCTGACATTAAATAAATTATTTAAAACGTTTAATTCTCAACTTAAAATAAAATACCGCATTAAAATTTTTGCCAAGAATCGTCACCGGTCTTTTCCTCAATCCCGTCTCGAATCATCGCCTGAAACATGAAACTCGAGAAAATATTTTAACGTGCATCACATAAACATAAGTAATTTAAAATAACACAATTTGAATAAAATAATGCATCATTACATAACTTTTAAATTTTAAATAAATGATTTTAACAATTAACTAAATGCATGGAATTTACGTGTACTGATTTTGGGCACTACAAATAGACTTCTTATAAAAGAGTTTATGAGTAGATTCAATTATTGAAAATTGTGGAATTTAGTTTAACTGCTGACTAAGTAAAGAAAGTGAAATTATATGTTATAGGAAATGAGTTCACAAAACTTTCAGCTGCTAAAAATGAATCACTGAAAAATTTCGGCCTTCAGATTTTCATTTTTCATTATATAAACTAGAATTGTATCATCGACACATCGACGTTGTATGATCGTCAATCGTATTTATAATGAGTTCACAAATATTTATTTAATGAAATTAGAATATAGTAATTAAATAATAAATTAGTAATAGTGACTATTAATTATAAGATTCTCATGAAATAATCCAGAGAATTCTAAAATCGATTAATTAATTATAATATAATTAAATAATTATTATTTAATTTTATATATGTTGATATATATATGTATATATGTTCATACTTTATCAAGACTCGACTATCCATGATATTTTTAAGAATAAAAAATACCATATGAGAATTTTAAATAATGAAAATATAGAATGCTCGTGAGAAAAAATATTAAGTTTATTAAAACATGTTAACAAAGAGTTGATAACACACAATAAACACAAGAAGAAAAATTAATTCTAGAATTTCTCTTTCTCTCTTTAATTTGATCGAAAAAATCGACCCTCATTTTTTAAAATGGCTCGGCCGAGCTTTTCCCCTCACTGTAGTTCACAGTGCATCACCACTAAGCCATCACCTTCGTTTTTTGGAAATTCCGATGGCCATCTGGACATAAATTTCTCCTAGTTTTCAAGTGTAATTTAGGATATGAGTAAAGTTTCTGATAATGGATCGAATTAGAAGGTTGAACAAATTTAGTAAAAATTTACAAGAAGAGCTATTAATGTCTAGACACCGAGATAGTAAGTCGATGTTAAATACGTAAATGTAAATCAAATATGAACATCATATAAATAATTTAAATCATACTGATATCCCGGGTTGTCCCGGGACATGGATAGCACCCGGGATGTCCCGGGTCATGGAGCCGGGCCATGGATAGTGCCCGGGTCAGGAAGATGGGTCATTCCCGGGTCAACAAGGTGACAACCTGAATGGAGATCCAGATCTCGGGTTGGCTGGGACATTGAGAGTGACTTGACAGGAAGAGTATATGAAGAGGCTAGTCAAAAGGTCGGGACATTAAAACATCCGGGATATAATTTCCCCAGGCTATTGGATGCCCGAGTTTTCAGATAAGTCCCAGAGAAGCGTTCTACCCGAACCACTTCGATATGAGTGCTCCATTTAATTGCACCGACATAATAGAGTGTGTGCGGTCGACCTATCTCTGACATTAATACTAGTGGTTGGCAAAATCGAGTGGGCTGGATGTGACTAGTATATGATTTGACATGTCAAAATAATAGGGTATAATCAGCTGCCCTACTATAATTAATGATCAGCACAAAGAACGAGGTCATCATTACTTCTCCTACTATAAATACCAGGTTCTCTCCTTTCATTTATTTTCTATTCAGATATTAAATGATTACATTTTTTGTTCATTTATTCCTCACCTTCCACACCAATCTCACAACCATCACTTGGTTACATTGGTTTTCAGCTTGAGTCCTTCACTGATTTAAGCATCGGAGTGATCACGCTAGACACCCCTCTGGCGCCCATTCACGTGGTTACTTTCTTGTTCGCAGATCTTCTCGGCTACCTGAGGGAGGAAAGTTTCTATTCCGGACATTTTTGCTCTTATTTCCCTCATCATACTGATAGCAGATCCGGTGGAGCACCCCACCCGGCTCATCAATTTCACCCAGATCGCATCATTGGCGCCGTCTGTGGGAAATAGAGTTATAAGACGTGGATATGGCTCCTACCAGGAGAACGAACCAAGACACTTCTCGGATTCAGGAAGAGAATAACACACATCTTTCTGGTGCAGGTGGCCCGCCGCTTACTGGCCCGCGGCCTACTATTAACTTAACACCTGAGGATTTGGCTAAAATTGTATCTGATGTCGTGGAGGTAGCCTTGGCAAACAGACCCCTTGCTAATCATTCTATCCGGCGAGAGCAAGGACCGGAGCACACGCGAGAGGAGCAGGGGGAAGAGAAGAGAGGAGGAGAGGGAGTCAAGTGCAGGATCTAAGTCTCCTACTGTGGTAGAGGAGTTGGAGGAGTTAAGGAAGAAGGTGACAGTGTTAGAGGAGCAAGTTGTCTCTAAATGCAGTGCAAAAATTATCAAGGGTTGCCCCTTCTCTGATACCATCGTCCGGGAACAACTTCCCGGGCATTTCAAATCAGCCAGGGTTAAGGATTATGATGGGAGCTCCGATCCTGAAGAGCATCTAGCCAGGTTTGAAAACATGGCCATGCTACATGGTTAGGGGGATCAAACTAAATGCAAAGTATTTCTTACAACCCTGGTAGACTTGGCCTAAAGATGGTTTGAAGGGCTAGCACCTCAGAGCATTCATTGTTTTGATGATTTTCAAAAAGTGTTCTTGCATCAATTTAGCAGCAGTAAGAAATACAAGAATGCTGCTTTTAGTCTATTTGACGTGAAGCAGGGCCAAGATGAAACCCTAAGAGCCTACATCAAGAAGTTTAATCGAGTAGCTTTGGAAGTTCCCGCATGTGCTCCAGAGACAAAAATTACAGCTTTTATGCAAGGATTGTGGGAGGGAGATTTATTTCGCTCTCTGACCAAAAAATTGTCTAGGACTTTGAATATCTTCTATCTCGGACAGAAAAGTACATAAACATGGAGGAGGCCCATAATAAAAAAAGTGAAGCCTTGAAGAGATCCAGGGGGGACCGGGTTGTCAAGTCTGAGAAGAGAGCTCATAAGAAGAGTGGTCCAGGGCATTTCTCTCACATCCCTTTGAGAATTGCCTGGGGTCGAGTAATCCAAGAATGTAGCTCGGACATGACCCCTCACCCGAGTTCAGCAGCACAACCGCCAAGAGCAGAAAAGAAAGGGTTTTGCACCCTTCACAAATAATGTTCTCACAACACAAATGAATGTCGAACTTTGAGGAAGGAGTCCAATAGACGCTCTATGCAAGAACCTCACTCCTCCCGAGATGGGCCCTGACAACCACCTTGGTTATCTCGGCGTCTCGGATCTAATGTTCCCTGGAGAACAGCAGATATCCCAAGTGGAAGTAGGAGGGAGGAGGGAAGCTCTCGGGAAGAAAAAAGTAGATAGCCAGAGAAAAGAAACTCCTCCCCGAGTCGAGGAGTAATAAAAATGATCTCTAGAGGATCTACAGATGGTGATTCCAACCGGGCTCGGAAGGCGAGGGGAAGGAGAATGTGTTTGGAAGTTGATGAGAGGAGGAGGAATGAGCCGGTCATAAGCTTTGGCCCGGAAGATCTTAGAGGAGTCAGCTTACCCCATAATGATGTCTTGGTCATCCAAGCCAGGTGCTAATTATGATATGTTGAGAGTTTTTGTGGATAATGGTAGTTCTGTTAATGTCATCTTAAAAGAGGCGTTAGTACAGATGGAGTTGCAGGATTATCAATTGGAGGCGGTTGAGACTGCCTTATTTGGTTTCGCGGGCCATGCTGTCTATCCAGAGGGAGAGATAACCTTACCATTAACGTTGGGAAGTGGAGATTTAAAGAAGACCGTCATGACGGTCTTTACAATAGTGGACTCCCCATCTTCATACAATATTATTCTCGGGCGACCAGCTATGAACGAGATGAGGGTTGTGGCCTCAACTTACCATCAGAAAATAAAATTTCCAGTACGAGGACAAGTCGGGGAAGTCAAGGGAGACGAGCCCTCATCTCGGAAGTGTTATGGAGAGACTGTCCGAGTGGATCAGAAGAGGGTGAAGAAGGAAGACAAAGGAAAGAAGGTAACCTGAGTGGAGGAGATGACAGAGGAGAGGGAGGTGAATTTTGTGGCAGAGGAAGAACATGAAATGGTTGATGTTGAACCAGGGAAGAACGTCCGGGTGGCCCGAGACCTTGAAGCTTCCAACCGGGTAAATCTCTTGGCTTGTTTAAAAGCTAACGTTTATGTTTTTTCTTGGTCTCAGCAGGAACTAGGCGGGATCTCGGCCCAAGTGGCCAAGCATAAGCTAAATGTTATCCCGGGTTCCCGGCATGTAAAGCAAAAGAAAAGGCATTTTGGCCCTAAACAAGATAAAGTTATTGATGAACATTTGCAGGAATTGCTGAAGGCCGGCCACATCCGAGAGGTGAAATTCCGCACTTGGCTATCCAATGTAGTCCTTGTTCCAAAAGCTACGGAGAAATGGAGGATGTGCGTGGATTTCCGGGTTCTAAATAAAGCTTATCCTAAAGATTGTTACCTCTTTCCTCGGATAGATCAGTTAGTAGATTCTACTTCTGGTTTCGAATTATCAAGCTTTATGGATGCCTATCAGGGATACCACAAAATTCTTTTGGCTCGGAAAGATCAAGAGAAGGCGAGTTTTATTACTTCTAGAGGCACTTTCTGTTATGTAGTCATGCCCTTTGGACTGAAAAATGCCCGAGCCACGTACAAGTGTTTGATGAATCATGTCTTTCAGAATCAGATGGGGAGAAATGTTGAAGTTTATGTGGATGACATCCTAGTCAAAACCCGGGATGCCTCTTATTTTGTTGCTGACTAAGCCGAGACCTTTGCTACACCGAAGCAATATGGAATAAATCTCAACCCAGCCAAATGTGTTTTTGGGGTGAGAAGTGGAAAATTTTTGGGTTTTTTAGTAACAGATAGAGGTATTGAAGTGAATCCTGAGAAGATCAAAGCGGTGCTTGACATGCCTTCTCCTCAATCTATCCGGGAGGTAAAAAAGTTAACCGGGAGAATTGCTACCTTATCACGATTTATTTCCCGGTCTGCCCATAGAAGTTATCCATTTTTTCAAGTCCTGAGGAAGGCACAAAAGTTTGGGTGGGACGAGAAATGCGAGCAAGCCTTTCAAGATCTGAAGAAGCATTTATCCGAGCTACCCGTCCTTGTCAAACCTGAGCCTGGGGAAAAATTGTGGATCTATCTATCTGCTACTGAACACGCTGTTAGTTCTGTGCTCATCCGGGAAGAAGGAGCTGATCAAAAACCAGTATATTATGTCAGTCATGACCTCCGAAGAGCCGAGTTGAGTTACAGTGAAATAGAGAAAATAGTCCTAGCTCTGGTGATGATTGCCCAAAAGCTAAGACCATATTTTCTCTCACATCCTATCGTAGTTCTCACCAACTCTTCGCTGGGAAGAATCATGACACACGCCAAATTATCGGGCAGAATGGTTAAGTGGACAATCAAGCTCGAGGAATATGACATTGAATACAAACCTCGAGTTGCTATCAAAGCCCAGGCATTGATAGACTTCTTGATAGAAATGGTTCAACAAGGAGAGGAGGAGATATGGAGAATTTTTGTTGATGGTGCATCTAATTTATCAAGATGTGGAGTTGGGGTGGTTTTGATTGCTCCATCAGGATAGAAGATCAAGTCAGCTCTAAGATTCGGCTCCAGGGACACCAACAATGAAGTTGAATACGAAGTCGTTCTGGCCGGATTACAGGCTGCCCGGGAAGTCGGCGCTTCCCGGGTCATTATTTACTCTGATTCTCAACTGTTTGCCAAACAGATAAAAGGAACATACGAAGCCAAGAATGAAAAAATGCTCAAATATCTAGGGCTCATCATGGCTCGAGCACCATCTCTAACTGACTGGAGCATTGAGAAGATTCCTAGGGAAGAGAATGGGGAGGCAGATACATTGGCTAAATTAGCCGCTTCTATATCAGATATAAGCACCGGAAAGTTCTTTGTTTTACCCGGCTAGTGCTCTCTGTTGATGAAGAAATGCCGCCTACTCGGAAAGATTCATGGATGACTCCTCTAATCGAGTATATAGTCCATACCAAGCTCCCGGGAGATCGAGCTCAAGCTTTGAAGATAAAAAAGCAAACACCTAGGTTTGTCCTTTGGAATGATGTTTTGTATAGATGATCATATCAGGGTCCTTTGCTTAAATGTTTATCAGAGAATGAAGTGGAATATGTCCTCCGAGAAATACACGAAGGGTGTTGCGGTGAGCATCTCGGTGGAACTGTCTTGGCTCGAAAAGCTATATTATCTGGGTTTTGGTGGCCCCGAATGAATCAAGATGCTCGTCAGCTTGTCCAGTCATGTAAGGGTTGATAATATCATGCTAAGTTTCAAGACAATCCGACTACTGGTATTCAACCTATCTCAGCATCGTGTCCCTTTGATCAGTGGGGCATGGATATTGTGGGCCCTTTCCCTACAGCCCGGGCAAAGAAAAATTCTTTCTTGTGGCTGTAGATTATTTTTACAAATGGGTGGAGGCAGAGCCGTTGGCCAAAATTACTGAGGAAGAGCTAATGAAATTTCTCTGGAAAAACATTGTTTGCGGATTTGGCATACCAAGAAGATTGATTTCACATAACAGTAGGCAATTCCAAGGGATGAAAATTACATCTTGGTGCCAAAAAATGAAGATAATTCAATCTTTCACCTCAGTAGCCTACCCACAAGCCAATGGCCAAACTGAGGTGACTAATAGAATCATTGTACAGGCGTTAAAATCCTGGCTTCTTGGAAAAAGAAAGGGCTGGGTTGAAGAATTACCGAGTATACTATGGGGATATCGGACTACACCTCGAATGAGTACTCGGGAAACTCCTTACAACTTTTTCTATGGTTCGGAAGCTATATTGCCTGTAGAAATCGGACAACCATCTACTCGGGTGGAATTTTATCCAAATAACAATGATCAGGCCCAGGCCATTGAACTTGATTTGGTTGAAGAGAAAAGAGATCGGGCAGCCATTCGAAACGAAGCCTATCGAAGCAGGGTAATTAAATCCTACAACAAGCATGTTCGATCGCAAGATTTCAAGGTTGGAGACCTAGTCATGAAAAAAGTAAAGCTAGTGGGTGATGTGGGAAAATTGGAAGCACGGTGGGAAGGACCCTTCAAAGTAATTCAAAAAATTAGCTCGGGAGCCACTTATTATTTGGAAGATTCTCAAGGACACACCCCTAAAAGACCGTGGAATGATTTCATTTAAACAAATATTATGTTTAAAGCTTTTGTACCTATTGCTTATACATCAAATAAAGAAATTTCAAAGAAACATGTCTGCTAAGACCAAGGACCTACACCCTGGCCCGAGGACCCGCACCTCGGTCATCTACTAAGACCAAGGACCCACACCTTAGCCCGAGGACCTGCACCTCGGTCATCTATTAAGACCAAGGACCCACACCCTGGCCCGAAGACCCGCACCTCGGTCATCTACTAAGACCAGGGATCCGCACCCTGGCTCGGGGACTCATACCACCGTCGTCTACTGAGCCCGGGGACCCGTACTGATAAGTGCAAGATTTGCACTTAATTTATGTCAGAATCCATTTTGAATTATGCTTGTTTCGAACAGAATTATGCGTTTTTGGTTTGTTTTTGTTGTCATTTCAGGAATGGAAAAATGGTGGACACGAAACCAAGTGGACTAAGAAACAGAGTAGTGCGCAGCCGAGAGCACACCCACGGACAGAGGTGTGTGCGCGGACGTGCCACTTCTAGCGCGACAGTGCGCAAAACAGCATATGCGAGAACCAGTAGCCCGAGCGCCACCGCGCGACATCATGCGCGACCGCACGCGCACAGAAGAACATGAAGTCCCGAGAGGCGCGCGCGGCAGCACCACAACTCGCGCGACCGCGCACGCGCAGCAGCAAGCCAAACGACAGAAGTCCGCGCGCAACCGCGCAAGATCAGGCGCCACTGCGCACGCCGTGCGTCCAGATTATTATAAAAGGCGCAATTCTTAGGTCAGAAAAGGAGAGTCAGCCGCCGTGGAGAGAAATCACACGAAAAAACACCATCTTGGGAAGGAAAAGACACGAGAAACGGAGCGCATACACAAGACGAAGAGTCAGAGTGCGACGAACAATCACAAATACGAAGAACGACGGATCTGGGTACAGAGACGACACTTCGGATTTGTTATCTTTTCCTTCGTTTCTTTCTTTAATTGTGTAGCGATGTCTAGAACTAGGAATATGTCTTGTTTTTGCTTGGATTTCGTGATGAATTAAATTTCCATCCTAGAGGTTGACGTAGCTTTGTCTATGCGATGATTTGACGTTGATATTTTGATAATTGAATTCCGTTTTGTTTAATTGTGTTCTCTACATTTATTTTACTACAATTTACTGACCATAAATTGCGTGTTGTCTGATTAATTCTACAACTCGGGAGAGGGATTAGGATTATAGATCATTAGAGACACATCGTTGAATATTTATATCGTTCGGAAGGCGTATAACTTTAGCGAGGCTTAGGTAAGAACATTGTTTGCATTTATCTATCAAACTTAGATTTTTATTGGAAATAATTGAATCAAAGTTTGATTGATACAATTTATTCGTCACTTGGGAAAGGGGGAATAAAATACGTAAGTGTTCTTAGCCATTAAATAACCGGAACTCATGAAGTTAAATCCAACCACGAAGAATTATCGTAGAAACATAGTAAATCACTTCTCTAGATATTTTCTATCATTTATATTTCTCCATTCGGTAATTCGATTGATTATTTATTCACAATTGAACTGTTTTAAACAAACCAATCTGGTTATTGAATTTTCTAGATAAAGTCTTGACTATTTTAATTACGATCATTGATATATATTTTATTTACACTCCTCGTGGGATCGACACTTGCACTCAAAAATACATTTTACTATAACTTGACGTCGTGCGCTTGCGAGCAATTAAGAAAACACGTAACAAGTTTTTGGCGCCGTTGCCGGGGAGTGTCAAAATTTAAATTTATATCAGTATTGTTACCAATAGTCTAGATTTTAATTTAAATCTTTTTATTTTGTTATAATTATTGAGTTGTCATTTTTTTTCTGCCTGACAGTGCATGCTATGATCGCAAAGCCCTGACTTGCTTATTTTTGATCCGGAGATCGAAATAACTGCGAGAAAATTAAGATAAGCAAGAAGAGAAGAGATCCAAGCAATGGCTGAGAACAGAGAGAATAACAGACACATCCCGCCAGAGGCTATTCCTATCAGAGATCACTTCCGACCAGTGATCAACGATCATTACTCTGGTATTGCAAGAGGGACCATTAACGCCAACAATTTCGAATTGAAGCCTGCTCTACTCAATATGGTTCAGCAAAATCAGTTCGCTGGAACTGCCACTTCAGATCCTCACGTTCACTTGAGAACCTTCTTGGAGATAACGGATACGGTAAAGATTAATAATGTTTCTGATGATATTATTAGACTGCATTTGTTTCCGTTTTCTCTCAGGGATCAAGCACGAGGATGGCTTCAATCGCTTCCTTTAGGAAGTATCACTACTTGGCAGGAGCTGGCGACAAAATTTCTAGCAAAATACTTTCCCCCTGCAAAGTCTGCACAGTTAAAGATTGAGATTAGCACTTTCAGGCAGACTAATTTTAAGCAATTGTATGAGGCATGGGAAAGATACAGGGAGCTGTTGAGGAAGTGCCCGAATCATGGCTTCGAAGACTGGGTGCAAATCGAATCATTCTACAACGGTCTGAAAGGGCAAACAAGAAGAACAGTGGATGCAGCGGCTGGTGGCACGATCTTTGCCAAATCTCCTGAGCAAGCTTATGACTTGCTTGTGCAGATGACTATAAACAGCTACCAGTCGCCATCCGAGAGGTCAGGAATAAAGAAGACAGCTGGAGTTTATGCTGGGGATCCTATCACATCACTCACTGCACAAGTATCAACATTGACTACACAGATAGCAGCTATGAATAAGGTGAGCACATCAGAAACTGAGGTTCCATCGATTATTGCGGAAGAACCATCTCTTCTTGAAGAAGCTCAGTATGTCAACAACAGAAACTTTGGTGGATTTGGAGGATATCGAGGTAACCCTCCCCCTAATACGTATCATCCTGGATTACGAAATCACAAAAATTTTTCATATGCAAATAATAAAAATGTGTCGAATCCTCCACCGAGATTCAATACATCAAATGGGGAAGGGAAGCCTTCATTTGAGGATTTTGTTGGAACGTTTGTTGCTGAATCTGGGAAGAGGATGGCAAGGACTGAGTCTCGTCTTGACAATATGGAGACTCATATGGGAAATATGGGAGCCACAATGAAATCTTTAGAGACTCAGATTGGACAGTTGGCCAACGCATTGTGTGGGGACCTGGACGCTAATCATGTTCTTAAGCGTCATTGGGACTAATTAATCAATTATAGTAGACAGGCTCTAAATTTTTTTTTTCTTGTTAAATATAATATCAAATGAGGAACGTAATGGAATCACTCTACTATACATATCATTATAAAAGAAAAGTACAAGTCTTGTACTATATACAATCATTTACAAACTAAGGTTCAACTACTAAATATCAAGTGTTCAACCCTATCTCAGATCAAGTCCGTAGTCTCCACTCTAATCACAATCTCTCTCTTCATCTCCTCGACCCTGAACCTGTCCCACCTGTTGTCATGCACACATACAAACACGACAACGGCCGGATAACTCGGTGAGAATAAATCCCAGTATAAATCAACGAAACATGAAATTATATAAACAAATATAAAGCATGTAACAAATAACAGCAATATGTATCAAAATCTGAAACATAATCAATATCAGACTGTCGACAATGCTCGTAACTTTACAATTCAGACTAGACTCAATCCTAGTCTAGGGATCCCGGTTTCCAGACGTTGGTATTCCTATATCGACCAACAGTAATAGAAGAAACTCTGATTCTATCCACGTCGATATAACCAAACATCCAGTGTCTTGACCTATCCTTCACAGACTGTGGCAATATCGCCAATACACTATCTTGTGACATCGTGCAATGTGCCCGTGGCGATCCCACCACTATCAGGTACTTCTGTCACAAGATCACTCATCTAATATTCGTCTAACACATGCTCTCTATACATCAATAGAACAAGCATATCAAATCAAATCAATGCAAATAATAACAAATAGTATGTGATTTAGGAAAACACAAGTATATCCTACTTGTGTCGATCTCCCAATACCACATTGACTTATACCTTACGTTTGTAGTCTCGGTCGGAAGAAACGGAAGTTCTGAACTCAAGATTGTCTCTGTAAATCTGAAAGAACATATCGAGAATAATAATATCAACCTTCCATTCTCAATTCAATACTGAATCTGATTAATCTGCTTTTAATTCAAATCATCGGCATAACGGCACAATCTCAATATCCCCGTCAACTCAGACAGCAATAGATATCAATTACAAATCATAACCAATATCCAATATAATCCATAATCCAACCATAATCCAAATCTGTCCAATACAACTCAATATAATCTGAAAAATTATAACAAATCCGTAATCAATCTGTTTCTTAATCTGACTTCGATTCTATGATGTCTAACATGTCAAGAACATCATATATGAATGTTATTCAATTCTGACAATAGCATAATTTCAACACATATCACAACGTAACAAAACTTACGTCCAGTTGTAGCCCGCGTCGATAGGAACACCGTACTGAAGTCGGATTTAAAATCTAACGGGCGGATCGAAATAAAAAGGCGTAAGGATTTCAAAAGCTTTTTCTGAAACTTTTCTCGATTTCTCGATTCTCATTTCTGAGAAATAACCTTATATATATATAGCATGCATGGTTAAGATACGTGGCTCACTCTCCACACATTTCTGTCGGCGCTCGGGCGGTTGAAATTTACCGCTCGGGCACGGCACTTTCTGTCAGAGCCTTCAATTGTTATCCACTGGCGCTCGGGCGGTAATATTCTACCGCTCGGGCGCCAGACGTTCTGTCCGAGTGCTAAACTTATGGTGCACTGGAGCTCGGGCGGTTCGTTTCTACCGCTCGGGCGCCAGATGTTCTGTCCAACATCTTAACTTATAATGCACCGACGCCCGGCTTCTCCACTTAAGTTCCTACTCTGGCTCCTGAAATCTTAATTCTGTCAATTAATCAACGTCTGATTACAGTGATTAAATCTCGGGCATTACACATTGAAAGATCAGAACAGGGGTCAATTTCCTAGCAACACAGAAGTTAATCCAAAAGAGCAGTGCAAGGCAATCACTTTGAGGAGTGGAAAAGAGTTAAAGGTGCAAAGTTCCAAGAAAAAAATGGACAAGGAGAAGGCAGTTGAAGAAGGGGAGACTGAGGGATTCAAAGCTGAAATTGAAGTTGAACAACCTCCAGTATTTAAGCCGACCCTCCCATACCCTCAGAGATTCAAAAAGAAGAATTTGGATGATCAGTTTGCAAAATTCTTAGAGATTTTTAAGAAGATACACATCAACATACCATTTGCTGATGCTTTGGAGCAAATGCCGAATTATGCAAAATTTATTAAAGATGTAATGTCTAAGAAGAGGAGGATGCAGGAGTTTGAGACTGTGAAACTGACTGAAGAATTTAGCGCCATACTGCAAAAGAAGCTACCACAGAAATTAAAAGATCCAGGGAGTTTTACTATTCCTTGTTTTATTGGTGGTTCTAAATGTAGTAAAGCTTTATGTGATTTGGGAGCAAGTATTAATTTGATGTCATTTTCTATTTACAGGGAATTGGAGCTTGGAGAATTCAAACCAACCACTATCACCTTACAGCTTCCAGACAGAAGTCTCACGTATCCACGTGGGATCGTCAAGGATGTACTGGTAAAAGTGGATAAATTTATTTTTCCTGCAGACTTTGTGATTTTAGATATGGAAGAGGATCATGATTCTCCATTAATCTTTGGGAGACCATTCTTGGCGATTGGAAGGGCATTGATAGATGTACATAAGAGTGAACTCACCTTGAGAGTTGGTGGAGAAGCAGTCATTTTTAATAACTATCATGCCATGAAGGAATCAAATGGGGTAAGCACTTGTAAAAGCATTGATGTTATAGACTCATGTATGTCTGTTGAATGTGCAGGAACTTGGGATCCTTTGGAGAGCTGTGTGATAGGTGCTGTAGGAACTGTTGATGAAGATAATTGGGATATGAAAGAGCAACTGGTGGCTCTTGAGGCACTACAGAAAGAAAGGAGGAAAGATGCACCACATGAGGAGTTGAATGTAAATGAAAAAATTGAGGAAAAACAATCTTCCCCTGACTTGAAGGATCTGCCAAGTCACCTTTGCTATGCATTCTTGGGTGAGAAGTCGACATATCCGGTCATCATCTCCTCCTCTCTTACATGTGTCGAAAAAGATAAACTATTGAGAGTATTGAGGAAATATAAAAATGCTCTAGGATGGTCAATTTCTGATATTAGGGGAATTAGCCCCACTATATGCATGCATAAAATTTTAATGGAAGAGTCATATACTCCTTATGTGGATCATCAGAGGAGGTTAAATCCAGCCATGAAGGAGGTCGTGAAAAATGAGGTACTAAAATTGTTAAATGCTGGTGTAATCTATGCCATCTCTTATAGTAGTTGGGTGTCTACTGTACAAGTTATGCCTAAAAAGGGTGGAATGACTGTGGTAAAGAATGACAATGATGAACTAATATCTACTCGTACTGTGACTGGATGGTGAGTATGTATTGATTATAGAAAATTGAATAATGCCACATGTAAAGATCATTTTCCACTGCCTTTTATTGATCAAATGTTTGATAAACTTGCTGGTTATTGTCATTATTGCTTTTTAGATAGTTATTCAGGTAATAACCAAATTGCTATAGCGCCAGAAGATCAGGATAAGACTACTTTCACGTGTCCCTATGGCACGTTTGCTTTTAGGAGAATGCCTTTTGGGCTATGCAATGCACATGCCACTTTCCAGAGGTGCATGATGGCCATATTTGCAGATATGGTGGAGTAAATAATGGAAGTCTTCATGGATGACTTTTCGGTATTTGGTTCTTCGTTTGATCATTGTTTACATAACTTATCCCTTGTTTTGCAGAGATGTCAGGAAAAGAACTTAGTTCTTAACTGGGAAAGTGTCACTTTATGGTCCAAGAGGGCATTGTTCTTGGACATAAATTTTCTTCTAAGGGATTAGAGGTAGACAGAGCCAAAGTGGTTGCAATTGACAAGCTTCCACCACCAAAGAGCATCAAAGGGATTAGGAGTTTCTTAGGACATGCCGGGTTTTATCGTAGATTTATCAAAGATTTTTCTAAGATTACTAAACCCTTGTGTAATTTACTTGAGAAAGAGTCTATTTTTATATTTGATGATGACTGTTTGCAGGCATTCGAAAAGATCAAGAAGGCATTGGGGACTGCACCGATTATGATAGTGCCGGACTGGAAGGAGCCCTTTGAGCTAATGTGTGATGCTAGTGATTATGCAGTGGGCGCTCTCTTACGCCAAAGAAGGGAAAAGATGTTTAGGGCAATTTACTACGCAAGCCGCACAATGGATGCTGCACAGCAAAATTACACTACAACTGAGAAGGAGATGCTTGCAGTGGTGTTCGCTTTCGACAAATTCGGACCCTACTTGATCGGCACAAAGGTAATTGTTTTTACTGACCATGCAGCTATTCGCTACCTATTCGCCAAGAAGGATGCAAAACCACGTTTGATAAGGTGGATTTTGCTACTACAAGAATTCGACTTCGAATTCAAAGATAAGAAAGGAACTGAAAATCAAGTGGCTGACCACTTGTCAAGACTGGAGCTGGAGGAGAAGAAAGAAGAGGAAGTTATACATGAAACATTTCCGGATGAACAGCTTTTTGAGGTAAAGTCTGTACTTCCTTGGTTTGCTGATATTGCTAATATTTTGTCTTGCGGCGCCCTCCCTTCAGATTTGAGCTATCATCAGAAGAAGAATTTATTCCATGATATCAAGTTATTTTATTGGGACGATTCATTTGTGTATAAGAGGTGTGCTGACCAAGTGATTAGGAGATGCGTGGAAGGCCTCGAAGCACAACAAATTCTGGAGAAATGTCATTCTTCACCATATGGTGGACATTTTGGATCATCACGAACAGCAGCTAAGGTATTGAAATCTGGTTTTTATTGGCCTAGTTTGTTTAAAGATAGTTATACCTTAGTAAAATCATGTGCTAGATGCCAGAGGTTAGGAAACATCTATAGGCGTCACGAATTACCACTGACAAATGTTTTGGAAGTGGAACTTTTTGACGTTTGGGGCATAGATTTCATGGGTCCCTTTCCCCCTTCTTTTGGTAATTCTTATATTTTACTAGCTGTGAATTATGTTTCGAAATGGGTGGAAGCAATCGCCACCAACACTAATGACGCTCGTGGTGTAGTTAAATTCGTGCATAAGAACATCTTCACCAGATTTGGAACACCGAGAGCCATCATAAGTGACGAAGGTACGCATTTTTGCAAAAGAATTTTCAACTCACTTTTGGCTAAATACAGTGTGAAGCACAAGGTGACATTAGCATATCATCCTCAATCAAATGGACAAGCTGAAATATCCAATCGGGAGATTAAACAAATACTGAAGAAGACTGTCAACACAAACCGGAAAGATTGGTCCATTAGGTTAGATGATGCATTGTGGGCCTATCGGACTGCGTTCAAGGCACCTATTGGGATGTCTTCCTATAGACTGGTCTTTGGTAAAGCATGTCATTTGCCGTTGGAGTTGGAGCATAGAGCATTTTGGGCTGTGAAGAAATTAAATTTTGACTTGCAAGCTTCGGGAGATTTTAGAAAACTGCAGTTGAGTGAGATGGATGAATTCCGAACTGATGCCTATGAAAATTCCAAGATCTACAAAGAACAGACCAAGAAGTGGCATGACAAGATCATTGTGAGAAGAACGTTTGAACCGGGACAACAGGTGCTGCTTTATAATTCTCGTCTCAGACTATTTCCAGGAAAGTTAAAATCAAGGTGGTCAGGGCCGTTTACAGTGGAGGCTGTACAACCATATGGAGCAATCGAACTCAAATGCAATGATGGTAGAACGTTTAAAGTGAATGGTCAGCGAGTTAAACACTATTTTGGAGATGAAGTGCGGAACATGGACAATATCTCATTGGCCGAATCTACCTGAAGCAGACCTGAGTCGGGTTGCCGACGTTAAACCAAGCGCTGCGTGGGAGGCACCTCACGATTATTTTTCGCATTCATTTTTATTTGTTGATTTTAATTTTTTTGTTTATTTTGCGTAGTAATTTTAATTGGTTTAATTTTTGCAGGTGTGGTTTATATATATAAAAAAAAAAAATGGACAGACGTAGGCGCGCCACCCTCGCAACGTCTCGCGCAGCAGCGCGCTGACAACCAGTGGGGAGACCAGAACCTCGCGCGCCATGGGGCCATTTCTCGCGCTACCGCGCTTGCCCCATCATCCGCGAAGAACAGAACCTTGTGCGCGACCGCGCCACAACTGGCGCCACTGCGCGTTCTCAAGCATACATGGTAGACAGAAGCGCGCGTGACCGCGCGTCCCCAATTATTGACGACAAAAAAAGGCGCGCGCGCGGCCGCACCATATCACGCGCGCGCCGCGCACCAAACCTACTTTAAAAACCCTATCTCACGATTTTCTCTCCAAAAATTCCTCTCCTCCATAAATCCATCATCTCCCCTCACAAAACCTCATAAACTCCTCCCCTCTGCAACTCACAGCCCCCTTTACTCACCTCAACACCACAAACACTCCTCCCTCAACAAACATTTACACCCACCACCACCAACACACAGCCGCCGCCGCTTGCTACCGCCACGCGTCATCTCCGGTTAATCTTCTACACTCAAGGTTACCGTTTCATTTACGTTGTTACTGTTTGAAGATAATTTTCAGAAATCAAGCAATGGTTGGTGTATTTCGGTCTATATTGTTGATTATAAGTGTGGATAGTGTTCATAATCATGCCGCCTAGAAGGAGATCAAAGGATGTGGCTTCATCGTCTCGTTCATACGATGCTCATAAATTTTGGAACGATGAAGCATTTCGAATTTATGAGGGCACCATGTCTAGGTCGATTATTAGAGAAAGAGGGATAGATTTGACATACCTTAACTGTGCTGTAATTGAGGAAGTTGTGCAAAGGGGATGAGTAGATATAGCCCAGTCACCACCAGACGCAATTATTTCAGTGGTCCGTGAATTTTATGCTAATCTGAGAATCAAACTCGAGGAATACGGAGTTTTGGTGCGAGGGAAACTGGTCTATTTCGATTCGGCAACCATTAATGCAATCTATAATCTGCCGGGTTTTGAAAATGACGAGAATACTGATTTGATTACGAGGATTGTGGATAATGATGCGATTATCAGTACATTATGCATCGAGGGTGCAGAGTGGCGCTTGAATCAGGGCTCCCCAGTCATTCTGAAGAATTCTGACTTACGCCGTGACCCACGCAATTGGGCATCTTTTATTCTCTCACCGATCATGCCCTCCTCAAATCAGAGAGAAATTACAAAGGACAAAGTGACGTTGATTTACGCCATAATGACTGGGAAAACCGTGGATCTTGGGAAGCTCATTCACGGTTTTATCATGCGTGCTGGTACGGGACTCATCACCGTCAGCCTCCCTTGTGCACATACTATCACTGCCCTATGTCTTCATGCCGGTGTGCAATGGGGTGCAGATGAACTGGTCTTGAAAGCCAAGGGCCCAATCACGGTATATGAAGCACACCGTTTACGCTTTGGAAGCGAGTTGGAACGACGAGAAACTAGGGCGGCTTACAATCAGAGGGCCAGAGAACGCCAACCGCCGCCGCCACCACCATCGATCCCTTGAGCCAGTTTGCGAGATAGGATGTTCCGCATGGAACATGATATGCGAGTACAGCGCCAACAGCAAGACGAGCACCGACACAGAACTAATGCTTTCATATCCTATATGATGAACTTCACGTCGATACTCGCCCAGAGTTTCCCCCCTACTGGACCCGAGGATGCTCCCTTTCCACCACATCCAGCCTGGCCACCACAGTACCCACCACCAGATCTTTCACCACCACAGCCCATGGACGATGATGCTGAAGATACTGGGAACGATGACTCGAGCCCCGAGTTCTGACACTCGGGAGCGAAGTATGTGTTGTCATGTTCTTTATTTTTATACATTGAGGACAATGCATACTTTAAGTTTGGGTGGGTGAATTTGCTTGCTTGTTAGAATTTATCTGTTATTTTTATTGCTCAGTAGTTAAATTCTATTTTTTTTAGTTTTTATTTACTTTTTGCATTCTAGTTTTGTTAAGAACAGTCATGGATAAGTAAAATGTGAGGCCGATGATGAAAAGTGAATTGCGGTCCTGAAGTATATATATGTGTGTTCATGATAACTTAGGCGTCACAATTATTCTGCACTGTCGTGTTTGTTGATACTATCGTTGCTTAGAGACAAGTTGCATGCCTGTGATGCTAAATAGACGATGGAGATCTGATTCTTGGTAATTCTTGCACGACATTGATTGACACTTTTGCAATCATAGAAATGAGCTAGGCAAATTTTTCACACTATCCTTGGGCCTATGTTCTTTGTTTACTCTCAATTGTAGCCCTTTGATCTTCAAGTTAATTGAGATGCTTAATTTTTCTTCGTGCACCTATTTCATATATCATTTTGATTGAAAATTGCATGTGATTGGTTTGTATGAGTTGACTAATGGATTGACGGTAATCTAGAACTTGTTTGAGCACTTTTCGAGGCGAAATACGGATAATATGTGACATAAGAATGATTTAGGCGATCTTTGAAACCGTTGAGCCTTCGAGCCTACCAAATGAACATGAAATATCCCTAGTGTCCCATTTTGAGCCTACTAAAAAATCAAGTGGTGTATGTCAATGACATACAATTAGCCCCCACTTGTATCTATTCTACACCCCACAAGAACTACCTACTAAAGCTTATACATTTATTGTCCTACCTAATTTTGAGAGAAATAAGTTCATTGGTGTTGTAATGATTCAAATGCTCCTTCAAAAGAAAAAGAAAAAAATTAAATGTGTATAAAGGAGTTGGCAAAGAAAAGAGGAAGAAAAACAATGAAAAGAACGAATCAAAAGTGGTGAAAAAGAAAACATTTGGGAAATGAAGGATATGAATGAGAAGAAAACAATAAGTGGATGGCGAATGAAAAGAGAATGAAAGTGAGTGAAATTCAGAACGCTCAAATATTTCTCTCAAATTTTGATCTCCATACCTTTATTGTAGCAGTGAGCTGTGGCCTAACGTTACAAGCATACAAGACCTATTAACCTTGTCACATTTATCCAATATACTAGTGGAGAAAAGTTGTTCAAGTCAAGCCTATGGATACCTGAGAAATATGGTTAACGAGTATGAACTTTAATCACTTGCTTGCAAGCATCTCATTGTGTGATTTCATCTTTGGCATACTTGTATTGACTATTTTTCGACCCAAATAATCACCGATAAAGTCCTATGTGATCTGTGAATATGAATTTATATTTTAATGAAGTGTGAGTTGAACTGATTTGAGGATTTCTTGATTCTGTAAGGTAAATGGGTATTACAACTCTATTTGAGCATTTGATTGGGTAAATGAACATTGACATATCACACACGCACGTGACTCTTGAGAAATCGTGAATTATATGAAATTAGATAAGTCGGAGGCCAATATCACTTTTCGCATATCCATGACTGTAGTAGTTTGCGTAAATTTTCCTTCTTTATTAGCTTTTATTCTATTTTGCTCGGGACTAGCAAAAGTTCAAGTTTGGGGGGTTTGATAAGTGCAAGATTTGCACTTAATTTATGTTAGAATCCATTTTGAATTATGCTTGTTTCGAACTGAATTATGCGTTTTTGGGTTGTTTTTTTTGTCATTTCAGGAATGGAGAAAATGGTGGACACGAAACCAAGTGGACTAAGAAACAGAGTAGTGCGCAGCCGTGAGCACACCCACGGATAGAGGTGTGCGCGCGACCGCGCCACTTCACGCGCGACAGCACGCAAAGGAGCATATTTGAGAACCAGTAGCCCGCACGCCACCGCGCGATTTACTGGCCATCAATTGCGTGTTGTCTGATTAATTCTACAACTCGGGAGAGGGATTAGGATTATAGATCATTAGAGACACATCGTTGAATATTTATATCGTTCGGAAGGCGTAAAACTTTAGCGAGGCTTAGGCAAGAACATTGTTTGCATTTATATATCAAACTTAGATTTTTATTAGGAATAATTGAATCAAAGTTTGATTGATACAATTTATTCATCACTTGGGAAAGGGAGAATAAAATACGTAAGTGTTCTTAGCCATTGTATAACCGGAACTCATGAAGTTAAATCCAACCACGAAGAATTATCGTAGAAACATAGTGAAATCACTCCTCTAAATATTTTTTATCATTGATATTTCTCCATTCGGTAATTCGATTGATTATTTATTCACAATTGAACTGTTTTAAACAAACCAATCTGGTTATTGAATTTTCTAGATAAAGTCTTGACTATTTAATTACGAGCATTGATATATATTTTATTTACACTCCTCGTGGGATCGACACTTGCACTCAAAAATACATTTTACTATAACTTGACGTCGTGCGCTTGCGAGCAATTAAGAAAACACGCAACACGTACCTCGGCCATTTGCTGATTTCAGGGGCTTGCACCCCGGTTATTTAACAAACCTAATTACCTAAGAAATTCTACTTGATGAAGGTTGATTAAACTCCACGATGATACGGGAATAAAAGTTTAAGCAATATGACACTTGAAGGTATGTTGAAGCGATTATTCAAGGCAAGGATAAACATGGAAGAAACATTTCATTAAAGACAGAAATTTTTACTGGGTGCCCGGAAGCTTGGGAAATAAAAAACAACAACAAAAGATAAGATTCCTGGTCTATTTTGGGTCTTGTTTCTCCTCCTCTTCGTCTTCTTCCGGGAGGGAAGCTGCAGCTTTTTCCAAGTCAGGAAAATCTTCCAGATCGGAGGGAACCAGGCCTGCTTCCTGGAACTGCTCAAGGCACTTATTGAAGCCAAGGTCAAAATAGACGAAAGCTTTATCAGCTACCATCTTTTTGAATCCCCCGGACGTCAAGAATTTCGCCATGTCCTCCTCACGGGAAGTCTTTGCCTGTTCCAGGGCAACAATCGCCTCTTCAGCTCGGGCCCGGGAGGACTCCGCTTCTTCTTTAGCCATCTGCACCTCCAGACGAGCCGCCTCTAAGTTACAGTCATACTCCTTCCTGGAGGATTCCAACACCACCCGGGTTTCAGCTAGTTCCGCTTGAACCAGGTCCACTTGTTGTTTCCAGCCGGCCTTTTCCCGGGCAAGAACATGTTCGTGGACCTCTGTCATCTGGATCACCTCCTCCTGGAGCTTATTATACGTCTCCCGGGCAGTGGTGGCCTGATTATTGGCCCTCTTGGCAGCCTGAGCCACTCGCTCAAAGGCCGACATGAGCATTTGCAAGCCCTGTAAATATAAAGGAAGTCAGAAAAACTGATACATGATTAGGTGACAGAATAATAATAGAAGAACTTACGGAGAAGGACCGAGGCACTCCTTCGCATAATAGCTCTTTGGGGTGGATTCCTTGGAGATGCGCCACCTCATCAGGACGCAAGAGACCCCGGATCATCTTGACGAGATCCGAGCTGATGTCATCCCCAAAGATATTGGGAAGAACCCAGGACCTCTCGCTTTGAGGACCAGCCAACGAACCGGGAAGAGGATGTGATCGGACCATCTCTTCCGGTTCATCTTCTACAGTAACCGTCTCGATAACCGGCTCTGTCACGGCCTTTTTCTTGCGGTGGTTCAAAGGGGCCGGGTCTTCTTCATTAACCAGGGAGGTGGTCTCCTCTCGGGTAGGGACCGTCTCCACCTGCGCTTCAGCCTCTGTCTTGGCCCGGAACTCCTCAATTTCCCAGGCCTCAGCTGCAGCCCGTGCTTGTCTTTCCTCATTCTCCTGAGCTACCCAAACTCTCTTCTCAGCCCGGGCCTTCTTCCGGGCAGCTGCCTCAAGGAGACTGACCTTGATCATTTCTTCTTCGGCTGCATCAAAGATTAAATAGTCAGAAAAGTAACATGCAAAAAAAAAAAGAAGAGAAAGTAAGGAGATTAATTTACCAGCCTGAGACCCGGCCTGGTCAAACTCGTCTATTATTTGGTAGACAGGGTCCTTAGGATGAGACCCAATCCCATAGTAGACTAGGTTATCTCCCCCGATTAACACAGAGGACAGGAAGGATTGCTTTTCCAAAGCATCCCGGGCGTGGGTAAAAGTAGGAAGAAATTTGAAGTCTGGGGGAAGTTCAGGTTGAGGGGGCATCGAAGATAGAAAGCCTGTCGAACAGGTCGGGAGAGTGGGGAGTTGTAAAAAAAAATTTTGTTTTCCACCCCTTCAAAGCAGAAGGGATGTCAGTCAAAAATCGATAATGCATCCGGGCCATGAAAGAAAAGACCCCGTCATTAAATGGGCAGGAGTAGAAATAATGAAAAATAGAGGAGTTGATGGGGATGATTTTCATACAAAATAAAACAAAAGTGGCCGCCATAATCCTAAAGGTGTTCGGTAGAAGATGATTAATGGGGAGCCCAAAGAACCGGGCAACCCCTTCAAAGAAATGATAAATGGGTAATCTAAGCCCACTCTTAAGTTGTTCAACAGAAAAGGTGTGGTAGCCGGGCAGAGGGGTGTCCGGGTGATCGCTAGGCTTAGGGATTAATATTTTGTAGGTGGAAGGAATGGGGCCTAAGAACCTGATCTCTTCTAGATTACCCGGGCGAAGGGTAGAAGTCACAGTGGAGAACTACAAGGGTCCTGCTACCTTGTCTTTCCCCTTGCCAGGGTTTCCGGTAGGTCGGGATGAAGAAGCTTTGGGTTTTGGGAGAGGTCGGGAATGGGAAATAGGGATGCCTACGGGAATGTGAGCAGAGTGCTCGGAAGGGGTCGGGGAGTTATCCTATAACCGACCCCTAACGTTCCTACCAGATGTAGAAGAAGTGGAGTTTGACATGACTAAGGATAAAAAAAGAAGGGAGAAGCACTTACGAAATAAAGATGGTGGTGGAGGGCTGGTAGCAGAGATCGCCGGAGGAGATTTGCGCGTCGGAAAGTTCGAGAGGAAAAATGGCAAGAGTTCGGCCGGTTTTTGAATTTGAAAGTGATTTTTGAAAAACTAGTGAACTGCTATATATAGGGAGAAGAGTTAATCTACACCGTTGATTTAAAATGAATCGGATGGATCAGATTGACATGGGAAATCGCACGGGATATTTGAAAAGACAGGCACAGAGTTCGAGGCATCATGATGATTTATTTTCTCGGGATACGGAAAGACTCTGACAACTTTTAATTCTAGGGCTTACGTCAACACTGACAATATGACATCATTATCATATTGGGGAGACTAAGCGACAAATTGTTTCTCCTGACCGGGTACACAAGACTAATCTAGACAGTAAACAAGACTCTAACCCGACTATTTAAGGATGGAGTGATGATATCCCGGGATGTCTCGGGACATGGATAGCACTCGAGATGTCTCGGGTCATGGAGCCGGGCCATGGATAGTGACCGGTTCAGGAGGATGGATTATTCCCGGGTCAACAAGGTGACAACCTGAATGGAGATCCTGATCTCGGGTTGGCTGGGACATTGAGACTGACTTGACAGGAAGAGTATATGAAGAGGCTAGTCAAAAGGCCGGGCCATTGAAACATCCGGGATATAATTTCCCCAGGCTATTGGATGCCCGAGTTTTCAGATAAGTCCCAGAGAAGCGTTCTACCCGAACCACTTCGATATGAGTGCTGCATTTAATTGCTCCGACATAATAGAGTGTGTGCGGCCGACCTATTTCTGACATTAATACTAGTGGTTGAGAAAATCAGGTGGGCTGGATGTGACTAGTATAGGATTTGACATGTTAGAATAATAAGATATAATCAGATGCCCTTCCATAATTAATGATCAGCACACAGAACGAGGTCATCATTACTTCTCCTACTATAAATACTATGTTCTCTCACTGCATTTATTCTCTATTCAGATATTAAATGATCATATTTATTGTTCACTTATTCCTCACCTTCTACACCAATCTCACAACCATCACTTGGTTACATTTGTTTTTAGCTTGAGTCTTTCACTGACTTAAGCATAGGAGTTGTCACGCAGGACACCCCTCTGGCGCCCATTCACGTGGTTATTTTCATGTTCGCAGATCTTCTTGGCTACCCGAGGGAGGAAAGTTTCTAATCCGGACATTTTTACTCTTATTTCCCTCATCATACTGATAGCAGATCCAGTGGAGCACCCGACCCGCCTCATCCATTTCACCCGGATTGCATCACATATGTTGTCCAAAAACATTTTGAACGTCATGACAAAAAAATTTAAAATTCCGCAGCGTCTTAGGTACGAGAAATTGGTATATCAACATATATGAACATGGGGATTTTGCTGAGCGGCAGTCCCAACAACTCTCATTTTTATTCACACTTCGTTTGGAAAATTCAGAGTATTATTAAGTTGTTATCAAAGAAATTGTTGCTTGAGTCGTAAATATGCCAAGAAAAAGTCCAACGATACTTTGTTAATTTCTGTGATATGATGCAACCAAAATAATAATAAAATAATACTTTGTAAAAGAATCGTTGGGCGATACACACACGCAACTAATACAGAAACACGCTCCATCTATATATATATATATATATATATATATATATTAGAGGTTCGTAATAACATTTCAAATTCGTAGTTTGAACTTGGTGCTGCTCTAAGCAAAGGGCTTTGACTCAATCTAGCGAGGGTAACAATAGTTTTTTTTTTCTCTCGAGTTTGACTTGGACAAAAACCCTTGAAAGGTCTTTTACTTTTTTCAATTTTACATGGACAGAGCTAATTGTTTTTATTTTAGTGAACTTAAATAATTTCTAAATATTTTTACATTTGATCTTTTAGTGTATGGATCGGGAAGCAGTTCACTATCGAAATATATTCAAACTTTAATGCACATCGAATAATAGCAAATACGGATACTCACATCATAAAAAAAATACTTGAACTAGAGTAAAATCAAATGTGCATAATACTTTATTAATTATGAAATATAAAATTAAATATTTTGTTGTGTAAGAAATTAAATATAGTAATTGGCAAGAGAGTATTAATCGATATATATAATATTACTCTTAACCACGTGTCTCATCACACCTATTATATTTGTACACAATAAATACAACAGAGGAAAAAATCACAAGCCAATATGTAAGTAAGAACGAAAATAAATTGCTTTTAAAATATATATAAATTAATTAATTTTCGAGATAAATTACAAATACTTGCATATATTAAACAAGTAGTAACTCATTAAAAAGTAGTATCTATCTTTCTTCAATCAACTAAATTCTAATCTATAATATTATAATACCATGTGAGCATTTTCTCATGTCATATCAATATTTCAGTAAAAAAATTTGAAATTTGAAAAAAAAATGCATGTTAGTGTAGTAAGATTGTGAATTAACGGATAATATGACAAAAAATGAGAAATATACAAGTTATGAGATCAAAAAAATAATTCCCTATATCAACATCATATCAATCTTTCCATAATCGGATGAGTGATCGAACCGATCTACTTTAAAATAACTATTCAACCGATCGGACAAGTTCAATTGAACGGTTGGACCAGAACATTGTTATATTACCAAAAACATAGCAATTGACTCACACGCGTTGTAATGACCTCGCATCGTATTATCGTAAATCATATTTCGATTCTCGATAATTCATGAAATTTGTCATATTATTAAGTGTATGAAATATATAATTGGTAATGAAAGTGAGAAAATATGTTGTGATAATGAAATATTGTGTTAGTAATTGATTTATGTTTGAAAAGTATGCTGAACCGCAATAGAGAAGTGACACATGTTACATTTTCTAGTATAATTATCTGAATACTATTTCAAATGAAATTAAACCATTTTCATTGGAAAATAATACAAGGAATTAAAACTTTTATATTTTGAATTTTGATCAAATCCATTTGGAAATAGGGGCAAAATCATCCAGAAATGTTTCGTGTGCACTGAAGTTCCAGCACTGACACATTTTAGGCGAATGAGCATAACTTTCGTGACCAATGTTCAAATTGTGTGAGGTTAATGGAAAATGAAAGCCAAGACATAGATCTATAACTTTCATGAGCATAACTACTGGTCATGGGTCGTTAGAATAGTTCAGCATGGGCCATGCACCGCCACTCATAGAATATCTCACCCTTGAAAAGTGGTTTCTTTCGCCTTCTCCAACACTTGAACCAAGGATTTCCAGTCATACGTACCTAGATTCTTAAAGTGTTGGTACCAGTTGAGCTACACTTGAACATAGGACCTCCAACCATAAGTACTTAGATTCTTAAAGTGTTGGTACCAGTAGCTCAACTGGTACCAACAATTTAATAATCTATGTAGTTATGCATGGAGGTCCTGGATTCAAGTGTTGGGGAAGGCGGAAGAAACAACTTTCCAAGGTTAGATATTCTATGAGTGGCGGTGCATGGACCATCCTAACGACCCATGACCAGTAGTGGTGCATGGGTATGGGCCGAGGCCCATGTTGGTTCTGTTGGATCTCGGTTTTCTCGTGCCCAAACGCAGCGGAAGTTTAAAAAATTTTATTATATTTTGACAATCAAAATATATTTGTTTTAGGCACTCGTATGGTTTTACGATCAAAACATTCATAGGGCGTTTAGAATTTATACCTTTGGTGAATTAATCACACGTCTCCAACTAATCCGAGGTTAGCGGATATAGCTCTTGATGAAATCCCTACGAACTTTCTTCAAGGGATCCTTTCTTCTAATCAGGTCCACGACTAGATGGTTTGGTCTTCTTCTAATTTGCAATAGAAAAGTAGAAGAGATTTTGCGTTAGAGATCAAAACATGAGAGACGGCTCAACCTTTTCTTAAAAAAGAAGTGGCCGAAATTTTGGACAGAAAAACTTGTGATTTTCGAAAATTGTGAAGGTGGAGGCTAGGGTTATGGCTTGATCACTCCTATTTATAATTCAGCCAAAACCTAATACACATAATCAACATTAATGAGCTTGATTAATTAATTGGGATAGTCCAACTAGTTTAATTAATTAATCAAAGTCCATTAAAAACATTAATTATTTAGTATGTTGGACTTATACTACTTCAAGCCCATTAAACATACTTTCCACTACATTTAATTTAATATTTAATAAACTAAACATTTGAGCTTAATAAATTAAATACATTATAAATTCAACATTTGAATTTAATATTTAAATTATAAATTCAACTCCTTGAATTTTATCACCTCCAAAATTTAATATTTAATGCACCCGAATTTTGAGTTTAATAAATTAAATTATCTAATTTTACACATTCAACTCCTTGAATTTATTCTCTCCAAATTTCATAAATTCAACATCTTGAATTTACTATCTCATAAAGTCAACTCCTTGAATTTTTTTCTCAAAATTTAATTATCATAAATTCAACTCCTTGAATTTACTATATCATAATATAAATTCAACTTCTTAAATTTATTCTCTCAACGGGAACAAACGATCCAGTGCTTGTGTTACCCTCAATGGTTCAGGGATAAAACTAGTTAGGCCCACTCTTTTCATCAACACCTTGATCAAGAATGTTAGAACTCATTTCTGATTTCACCCATCGGATCATGGTAAGAGCGTCTAGTAGCATCGCCCTATGATCCCTTAGGTATCATTGATAGTGCCTGCAAGAACCAGTCGATTATGATTAACGTACAGTACGGTCCCTTCATCTCATATATCCCGATCGAATCTGCAACCATTGGTTCATCGAGGGTTGCATATTAATTCGATAACTATGTGACAAATATAATAGTGGCATCGCGTGTACTATTTAGAAAACTCCTTCTCCAACGTACAACTCATACTCTGGTCAGAGATTGCATGCACTTTTATTACTTCAGATCACATGGGATATCCACACCCGTAGGTGAGCGGTGAATCCGCGACTACAATGCACTGGCTCCTATATGTGTCGCACCTGTACCCAACCTCGCCACCTGATGACTCTCCTGGAGCCGGTACACGAGTCAAAGCACAGCCGTAGCATATAGAGCCTCAGTGTTGTCCCGGGTCGTCAGGACTAATGGTGTACAATCAAAACCACGGACTTATCCTCTCGATGAATGATAAACACTTGGAAAGTCCGAGAGAGGGTTGTTTGCTATAATCATCATATGACTACCCCATCTGCATATTTGGACATCTCTTTGCCCTTACCAAGAAACGCAGTACACAACATCACAGATGCTAGTTTCAAGCTCAAGCGAACTTTATCCCTGTTTTAGGCGGCCTAATCGACTAGGAACAAATTTAGAATATGAAGTGTTTAAAAATGAGTTTCCTCATCGAATTACGATTCATTTGTATTAAAGCATAATCAAGGACTTTATCTATGCTGCTTGCATGGGTATACAGATAAAGTATAACGAAACCATTAAAAGGTAAATTATATTAAAATAAAGATTATTTATTACACTTGAGTCAATAAATTCTCCAGCCAACAATTGACTTACAGGACATCTACTCTAACAATCTCCCACTTGCCCCACAGCCAACTATCCATAAACTTTAATCCCATTGCTTTGCGATGCTTTTCAAATAATGGTCCTGGCAAAGGCTTTGTAAGTGGATCAGCAACATTATCTGCAGAGGGGACTTTTTCGACTGATATGTCTCCTCTTCTCACAATCTCCCATATGATGTGGAACTTTCCCAGTACATGTTTGGTCGCTGATGAGACCTTGGTTCCTTCGCTTGCGCAATGACACCAGTGTTGTCGCCGTACATCGGGACTGGATCAACTCCATTAGGAATAACGCCCAACTCTTGGACAACATTCCTCATCCAAACTGCCTCTTTGGCTGCAGCAATTGCAGCAATGTATTCAGCTTCAGTGGTGAAATCCGCAACGGTGCCTTGCTTGGAACTTTTTCAAGAGACAGCCGCACCATTTAGCATGAATACAAAACAAGAGGTCGATTTCGAATCATCTACGTCACATTAGAAGCTAGAATCAGTGTAGCATTCCAATTTCAATTCTCCACCTCCATAGATCATGAACAAGTTCTTAGTCCTTCTCAAGTACTTAAGAATATCTTTCACGGCCTTCCAATGCATTGGACCAGGGTTCTCCTGATATCTGCTTGTAACACTCAGAGTGTAAGCAACATCAGGACGCGTCGATATCATACCATATATGATACCACCAATAGCTGACGCATATGGAATACATGTCATCATCTCTATCTCTTCATCAGTTTTAGGACACATTGCTTTAGATTGAGTAACACCATGACACATTTTGTAAGTATCCTCTCTTGGACTCTTTCATAGAAAATCGCTTCAGAATGGTATCGATATAAGTGGCTTGGGTGAGTCCTAGCATCCTTTTTTATCTATCTCTATATATCTGTATTCCCAATAAATAGGATGTTTCACCCATGTCTTTCATGGAGAATTTACTTGCTAACCATACTTTAGTTGATTGCAGCAGCAATCCTTTATTATTCCCAATGAATAGGATGTCATCAACATAAAGTATATGGAATGTCACTGCACTCCCACTAACTTTCTTGTACACACATGGTTCTTCAGGATTCTTAGCAAAAACCAAACTCTTTGATAGTGCTATCATATCTGAGGTTCCAACTCCTTGACGCCTTCATGAGACCATATAGATCTCTGAAGTTTGCATACCTTATGCTCACTTCCTACTGATGTGTATCCCTCAGGTTGAGACATATAAATTTCTTCTTTGATGTCTCCATTGAGGAATTCAGTATTTACAATTATTTGTCATATCTCATAGTCATACCATGTTGCTATGGTTAGTAGTATTCTAATGGACTTAAACATAGCTACTGGTGAAAAAGTTCCATCATAGTCAATTTCTTGCCTTTGAGTATAACCTTTTGCAACCAGTCTTACTTTGAATGTCACTACCTTCCCATCCACCCCAAGCTTTCTTTGGTAGATCCATTTGCATCTTATGGGAACGATTCCCTCAGGTGGATCCACTAATGTCCAGACTTGGTTTGAATACATAGAATCCATTTCTGACTGCATGGCTTCAAGCCATTTTGTTGAATCAGTATCAGATATTGCTTCTTTGAAATTCATCGGATAACATCCAACACAAGGCTCATCATGGCCTTGTTCATGATGAAGTGTATATCTTGTAGGTGGTCTAATAACCCTATCAGACCTTCCAGGATCTTGTACTTCAACTACTGGTTGTTGGAGATTAGGTTCAACTACTATAGTTGAGGGAGTATCTTGGATTTATTCAAGTTCTATCATCTTGCCTTTTCTATCTAATAGAAACTCCTTTTCCAAAAAGGTGGCATTTCTTGAAACAAACACTTTTGCTTCATTAGGATGATAGAAATAATATCTAATAGAATTCTTTGGATATCCTACAAAGTAGCACAAAGTGGATCAACTATCCAATTTTTCTCCCACTGTCTGCTTTAAGTAAGCAGGACATCCCCATATTCTCATGTAAGAATATTTGGGAGTTTTTCCCATCCGTATCTCATATGGTGTTTTATTCACTGCTTTAGCATGGACATTATTCAACAAAATTGCAGCAGTTTAAAGCGCAAAGCCCCAAAACGATGTAGGCAATTCAGTGAATCCCATCATGGATCGAACCATGTCCAACAAGGTTCGCTTTCGACGTTCAGAAACACTATTCAACTGTGGTGTTGCTGGTGGAGTCCACTGTGAGAGAATCCCATTCTCTTTTAGATAACTCAAAAATTCAGTACTTAAGTATTCTCCACCTCGATTAGATCGAAGTGCCTTAATACTTCTTTCTAGTTGGTTTTCTACTTCATATCTGAATTTTTTTAACTTTTCAAATGCTTCAGATTTGTGTTTCATCAAATAAACATACCCATACCTCGAATGGTCATCTGTAAAGGTAATGAAGTAGGATTGCCCATATTTTGTGCTAACACTTAGCGGGCCACAAACGTCCGTGTGGATCAAATCCAGTAGACCATGCGCACGTTCCACGTTTCCATTAAATGGAGTCTTAGTCATTTTTCCTTTTAGACGGGACTCACAAGTTGGTAGAGAATTTATGTCTGACAGGTCAAACATGCATTCTCCCACTAGCTTGTGCATCCTTCTTTGGCAAATATGACCTAGTTTAGCGTGCCATATTTGTGTGGGATTTGGATCATCTAACTTTTTTTAGTTTGTTGTTGAAATCCTTTTTACTTGGACATTCACTTATCATTTTCAGAACATTTCTGACTTATATATTTCTTATGTCCAGACTTCTTGCAGTGAAATAAATATGTTTTGACTTATCGAGCTTTGTAGGCCCTTTAAGTGTCCCTCAGAGTTTGCCTCTTATTGGGTTTGTTTTTCTTCTGAGGGACAGAAGATTTCTTTCCCTTACTTTGTGGGCCATTTTTCGTCTGACGAGAGGCCCATTAGAAAAACAACATTTTTCTCTTTTATGGGGATCTCATAAGTCATAAGCGTATTGAATAGCTCTTCAAGGCTATCATCTATCAGATTCAAATTGAAGTTCACCATAACCCCGTCAAATAAGGAAGAGAGAGACAACAAATTGATGTTATCTAGTAACTCGTTAGGAATCACATATTCCAGGCCTACCACATTCTCAATAAGCCCAGTCATACGTACACCACGCTCATGGGCCAAAGCCCCATCTTGCATAAGTGTAGTCATGAGCTCCTTGAAAGTGGTGTGCATCATTGTATGAGTTTCATGCACCATGCAACTTTTGCAAGTGCATTCGAATGTCAGCAGCATTCAACATTTTCTCAAACTGTCCCTACAGTTCATTTGACATAAAAGCGAGCATGTTACACTTTAGCTTGCATACTATGGTCCTACCATCTTGCCTGCTTTGTCAGTTCAACAGGACTGACATTAGTGTGTACGCATTTTCTCCGAATTCAGAACAATTTCTCAACCAGTGTTGAATGTTTAGTTCGGTTAGCTTGTTAATAACAAAAATGTATTACGTGACGAAATCAAAAATATACTGATATGGAAACAGAACAATTGTTGCTGATTATTTTAAAATAATTTTAAGATATAAAATATAGATTTTTATTTTATAAATTCCCTCCCACTATATTGACATTTTCACCACTCTCTGATGAAAAAAGGAAATCGTATTTCCTTAGTGGGTACGTAGAGACCAATTAGCCAATTATAATCTTGAATAATATCAGCCAATTATAATTTCTAAAAGGTAGAATCCAATAGCATCCATATGCAACCTCCGCGTGTTTTGCCTCACGTTTAATAAGGGCCCAATAATGTGACTGCGTTTATTTTCGCGTGTCAAACCGACCCATCAATATTGAATTGTAGTAGACGGTCGCCATGAGTTCCCCCAATAATATGAGCCGAAGTCATGGGAGTTCCACTCAATTCACATCATATGTCCGGTGGAAATCACATCTTTCCGGCGTCCAGGCCTCTCCAATAATATGAGTCAGACACTGTCCGAGGGTAGCGATCAACATGCAACCACGGTTGATGGAAGCCAAGGAAAAGTTAAACTCTTTTAATTTTTACTTTTACGATTTGATATAAATTTTGAATCATATTCAAAATGAGGGATTTTAAATTTAAAATTGTCTCATCATTTTAATTTTTAAATCGCGTGCCACGAGTTTGTATGTTTGCCGGATTCAGGCAACTAAATTATCTAATAATATACATACATGCATAATATTATATATCGCATATATATCATAATATTACATTCAACAATAAATAAGGATTATCGATCGCCAACACTATTAGATCCATGTGAGCCATACATGGATCCAGGTCCAAAACCTAGGTGAATGCAAGGATGCAAATACAACTATTACAAGAGCTTCCAATATTTTACATGTCTTCATCCTGTGCATCGGGCCCACCATATTCCAGTCTTGATCTCTCATTATTTCTAATAATTACATTTAAATAGCCATGGCACATAAGGGATACATCTCATGGGGTGGGAACGGGCCATAAACCAGGCCCACTTTAATAATATCAAATATTAACAAAATGAATAAAACAGTAAACTATCCTAACATACACATAACACATTGGTCAAAGCTCTCGATCATCCTTCATGCATTTAATATCAAATATTAACATCAATTAATTAAACAAATTTTAATAACTGATAAATCATATATCTAATAATTTTATCACTAACCACCACAATTATTAAAACATTTAATAAATTAAATAAACACCTTTATTTAATTTCCAATTAAATCAATAATAATTGATTTCTTGTAAAACTCATTTTTACCATAAATAATTAAAATCACATTCTAATTATTTATTTTACAAGAAATTATTAATTTTCCAAAAATTAATTTTTCAAATATAAATTTGACTAATTTTCATAAAATATCAATTTAATCCAAAGTTTTGAAAAATCAGAAAATCGCACCCTAGGCCCAAACAATTTAGGCTCTCCAAATTTCATAAATTCAACTTCTTGAATTTACTATCTCATAAATTCAACTCCTTGAATTTATTTTCACAAAATTTAATTATCATAAATTCAACTCCTTGAATTTACTATATCATAATATAAATTCAACTCCTTGAATTTATTCTCTCGACGGGAACAAACGATCCAGTGCTTGTATGACCCTCAATAGTTCAGGGATACAGCTAGCCGTGGGTTCACAACTCTTTGTGATTCAGAATAACATTTATTCTTATCCGGGCTTACCCTAGTTTGCCCCACTCTTTTGATCAACACCTTGATCAAGAATGTTTGAACTCA
Source organism: Primulina huaijiensis (assembly GCF_012295235.1). NCBI lineage: Eukaryota > Viridiplantae > Streptophyta > Magnoliopsida > Lamiales > Gesneriaceae > Primulina > Primulina huaijiensis. The sequence goes on from NC_133309.1 coordinate 10,015,368, forward strand.
TTTCTGATTGCACCCATCGGATCATGGTAAGAACGTCTATTAGCATCGCCCCATGATCCCCTATGTATCATTGATAGTGCCTGCAGAAATCAGTCGATTATGATTAACGTACAGTACGGTCCCTTCATCTCATATATCCCGATCGAATCTGCAACCATTGGTTCATCGAGGGTTGCATATAAACTCGATAACTATGTGACACATATAATAGTGGCATCGCGTGTACTATTTGGAAATTCCCCAGCCAGTAGTTGACTTACAGGGCAACTGCTCTAACAGGTTGTTTATTACACTTGGGTCAATAAATTCCCCAGCCAACAGTTGACTTACAGGGCATCTACTCTAACAGGTTCAAAGGTGAGCTAGGACGTGTTGGTTTGAGGCTGGCTCGGATTGGTTGATAGTAGGGCAGAAGGTTGCATTGAGGTGTTTGGGAACATTGCTGTCGCAGCGCCGCACTTCAGAAGCCGCAGCGCCTGGTCTTCGAACTTGTACCGTTGCAGCGCTGATACTGGGCGCATAGGCGCTAAATAAGCACTGCAACGCCACATGGTCAGCGTATAGGTGCTAGTCCAAAGTTTGAGGGGCTTTGGTTTTTAGCGCTATTGTCTCATTAGGACGTTGATACATTGTTATGACCTAACTTAGTGAGGATTAGTGATGTAACCCGGGTGAAAAGGGTGAGTTGGGTCAGATACTCTACCGGGTTTGCTATCAATATATCGAGGGAAATATGAGTTGGACGTCCGGACTAAAAACTTCTCTCCTCCCTTGATTGTCTTGAGAGATATGTAAACAAGAAGGTAACCACGTGAATGGGCGCCGGAGGGGTGTCCGGCGCGACCACTCCGATGCTTAAGTCAGTAGGGTACTCAAGCAAGAAAACTAATGTAACCAAGTGATGGCTATCTAATTGGTGCAGAGAGTGGAGAGTAGATGAGCAATAAATGAGAGTATTTATTGTGTCCACAGATAGTAAATGCAAAGATAAAACCTGGTATTTATAGTAGAGGATGTAATGATGATCTCGTTCTTTGTGCTGATTATTAATTATAGTAGGGCGGCTGATTATACCCTGTATTCTGACATGTCAAATCGTATATTAGTCACATCCAGCCCACCTAATTTTGCCAACCATTTATATTATTGTCAGAGATAGGTCGGCTGTGCACACCCTACGCAGTCAGCGTCATTAAATGCAGCATTTATATCGAAGTGGCTTGGGCAGAATGCCTCTCGGGAAATTACAGGAGGGCTCGGGCATCTAATAGCCCGGGGAAATTATATCTCGGCTGCTCCGATGGCCCGGCCTTTTGACTGGCCTCTTCTTGTACACTTCCTGTCAAGTCACTCTCAATGTCCCAACCATCCCGAGAATTGGATCTGCCCTCAGGTTGTCACCTTGTCGACTCAGGATCAATCCATTCCTCTGATCCGGGCTCTATCCATATCTCGGCTCTGGGACCCGGGTCATCAGGAGATCCCGAGCACTGAATGTCCCGGGACATCCCGAGATATCATCACTCCCTCCTTAAATATTCGGGCTAGAGTCGTACTCGTTGTCCCAATTAATCTTGTATGCCCGGTCAGGAGAGACATTTTGTTGCTTAGTTTCCCCGAGATGATAATGATGTCATGTTGTCAGTGTTGATGTAAGCCCTAGAGTTACAAGTTGTCAGAGTCCGTTCGTATCCCGAGAATACAAATCATCATGACGCCTTGAACTCCGCGCCTGTCCTTTCAAATAGCCTGCGCGATTTCCCATGTCAATCTGATCCATCCGTTTCATTTTAAATCAACGGTGTAGATTAATTCTTATCCTTTTATATAGCATCTCACTAGTTTTCCAAAAATCACTTTCAAATTCAAAAAAGCGGCCGAACTCTTGCCATTTTTTCTCTCGAAATTTCCGACGCGCAAATCTTCTCCGGCGATCTCTGTTACCAGCCCTCTACTACCGTCTTTATTTCGTAAGTGCTTTTCCCTTCCTTTTTTATCCTTAGTCATGTCAGATTCCATTTCTTCTACATCTGGTAGGAACGTTAGGGGTCTGTTAGAGGATAACTTCCCGACTCCTTCCGAGCAATATGCTCACATTCCTGTAGGCGTCCCTATTTCTTCTTCCCGACTTGCTTCTCAACAAAGATCTAAAATCTCTTCTTCCCGACCTACTATTGTCAAGGGGAAAGAAAAGGTTACAGGACCCTTATGGTTCTCTACCGTAACCTCCACCCTTCGCTCGGGAAACATAGAATAAATTAGGTCCTTAGGTTCAATTCCTTCTTCTTATAACATAAGAATTCCCCAACCCAACGATCACCCGGACACCCCACCCCCAGGTTATCACATTTTTTTGTCGAACAACTTAAGAGTTGGTTTCGGTTCCTGATCCATCATTTTTTTGAAGAGGTTGCCCGGTTCTTTGGGCTCTCAATTAATCATCTTCACCCAAACGCATTTAGGATTATGGCAGCCACTTTTATTTTGTTCCGTATGAAAACCATCCCCATCAATTCTTCCATTTTTCATTATTTTTATTCCTGCCGATTTAATGACGGGGTCTTTTCTTTCATGGCTCGGATGCATTATCGGTTTCTGACAGACATCCCTTCTTTTTTGAAGGGGTGGAAAACAAAATTCTTCTTTATACAACTCCCAACTCTCCCGACCTGTTCGACAGGCTTTATTTCTTCCATGCCCCCTCAACCCGAACTACCTCGAGACTTCAAACTTCTTCCCACCTTTACTCATGTGCGGGATGCCTTGGAAGGCCAAACCTTCCTGTCATCTGTACAGATCGGGGGAAAAAAATTAATCTACTACGGGATTGGGTCTTCACAAGACCCCGTCGATCAGATAATAGATGAATTTGACCAAGCCAGGTCACAGGCTGGTAAATTATTCTCCCTTCAACTTTGTCTTAGACTTGCGCTATTTTTCTAATTACCAATTTTCTGATGCAGAAGAGGAAGAAATGATCAAGGCCAGCCTTCTTGAAGCAGCTGCCCGGAAGAAAGCCGAGCAGAAGAAAGCCCGGGTGGAGAAAAGAGCTCGGGAAGCTCAGGAAAATGAAGAACGTCAAGCCCGGGCGGCAACTGAGGCCCGTGAAATTGAGGAGCGCCGGGCCAAGGCAGAGGTTGAAGCACAGGGGGATAATATTCATACCTGAGAGGAGACCACCTCCCTAGTTAATGAAGAGGACACGACCCCTTTGAATCACCGCAAGAAAAAGGCCGTGACAGAGCCGGTGATTGAGACGGTTACTGTGGAGGATGAACCAGAGGAGATGTAATGCCCGAGATTCGATTTTGTTAATTTGAGATTAACGATTCTGAATTGTTGCAATTATAGACAGACCCCTCCGAGATTTGATTTGAGGTACATGTGATATCGTATGTGCGAGGCCGGCAGAGAACCCCGCGCATATGCGCGAGAGAGAGACGCGCATATGCGCGAGCTGTGCGGGAAGACTATTGCAGAGATAGTAGGTCTCGCGCATATGCGCGAGCAGGTGCACTTGACAATGCCGAGTCCAGAGAATGTCGCGCATGTGCGCGGAGGTGGTGCGCGCATATGCGCGAGCTGATGACTTCCGATATGTGAATACAGTAGGTCTCGCACATATGCGCCGAGGAAGGTCGCGCATATGCGCGAGACGTGCAGCTCAAAGGAGGAGCCACTTGGTCCTAGCTATGCATATATAAGATGATAATCTTCAGTTCTTTAGACTTCAGCTGCAACAACCGAGAAGAAATACTTACGCCTTTTATTTCTTAGAAATTTGCTTGTTCAAGATCCGCCCGTCTGATTTGCTATCCGGACACAGTACCGTGCTCCTCTCGACAACGGCTACACGAGGACATAAGTTTTCTTATGTTTTCATATGATTTGAAAATATGATATTGAAGGAATCAGATATGATTAATATATGGTGTTCTTGAGATATTAGACATCATATAATCGCAACCGAATTTAAGAACAGATACAGTATGAAATTGTAATGATTTTTCAGAGTTGATTTGATTAAGATTATACGGATTTGGTATCAGATTATGGCACAAATTGAGGTTATGAGATTTATATGATGTGATATTGACTCGATTGATGATTGAGTTGTCGGTATATCGAAATGACGCTGTTATACTGTCAAAATGTACCGAGAGTGAATATTGATCCTTACATGTCTGACATGGACTGTTATGTTGATATTGTGCTACTCAAAATTGTCATTTTAGATTGGTATTGACAGCTTCGGCATCGAGACTTCCTTTGAAACCGATAGAAGAAGAAACAACGGTTTCAACTGGACAACGAAAGGTATAAATCAATGTTGAACCGGGAGGATATAACTCGAGTTAGATCTTACTTGAGTTTCCCTAAATCACATACTTTATTTTATTGCATTGATTATTGCAATTGATGAGATTGATATGCTTCGTCTATTGAGTTATAACAAATCATGTATTGAGTCAGGGCGGAGGTGCCAAGACACTGGATGCTTGGATTATATCGATGTTGCGTAGGAGTGGATCGGCTTCTATTGCGGAGATTCGGTATCTTATGCCAATGTCCAGAAATCGGGATCCCTAGATTAGAAATGAGTCGAGTCTGAGATGTTGAGTTACGCGGTTATTTACCGTTTTATATTGATTCATGTCCTTAAGATTATGATACATGTGATTGATATCTGTTGCATGCTTTTATATCGATTCATATGATTGTGTGTACACATTGTTTATACTGGGAATATTATTCTCACCGAAGTTATCCGGCTGTTGTTATGTCGGTATGTATGCATGACAACAGGTGGGATAGGATCAGGGTCAAGAAGAGGATGAGAGAAGAAGTTTAGCGTGGAGATTCAGACCCAGCAGTAGAATAGGTTTCATCAATTGTTATGTAGTTGTTGAACCCTAGTTTGATATTGATCTATGTTGTACAAGACTTGTATTTTTAACTTGTGATTTGTATATCAGATTGATTACATTATATTCCGCATAGTATTTAAAAAATTTTTTTAGACCCAATTGATTTTATTGATCCAATTATTCTCAAGAATAATTACGAAATGAATTAGCGTCCGGGTCCCCACAACAGGTGGTATCAGAGCAGTAGGTTCCTTTAGCCTGAGATAGAAGCTAGTGAGCGGGGTAGATTGAGTTTTCTTTCCTACTTCTGTGTGCTAGCATGTTTACTGCTTTGGAATATACATGTTTAACTGATTATCTGATTTGATTGGTAACATGTATTATTGATAATTAATCAGAACCGATTCTGGATCAGAGGTAAGATGATCAGAAGGGGACTGAGGCTGATTTGTCAACTATGTTTGCTAACCCTTTTGATAATCAGATATGCCTCCTCGAAGAATTACAGAACAGGGCAGTACCTCTGCGAATCCGATGGATGTGACAGCAACACCGATGGAAACCCTGCTGAAAAGATTTCAGTCGTTCCATCAACTGACTCTGAAGGGTACTGAGACTTCAGTTGAGTGTGAGAGTTGGCTAGATGACATTGAGATGCTGTTTGATTCATTGGACTACATAGATGAGCGGAGAGTTAAACTGATTGGGCACCAATTGCATGACGTTGCAAAGAATTGGTGGATCACAACGAAGAGAGCCTTGGAGCATCGAGGTACGACTATCACTTGGAAGGTCTTTAAAGATGAATTCTATCAAAGACTTTTCCCAGTATCGTACAGAAAAGACAAGGGAGCAGAGTTTGCAAATTTGAGACAGGGTCAGATGAATATTGAAGAATATGTGGCCAAGTTCTCTACCTTGTTGCGGTTTGCTCCACATGTTCCTGAAAATGACGAAGCTGTTGCTGATCAGTTCATCAATGGATTGAATCCCGAGATCTTTACACTTGTAAACGCAGGGCGACCGAATAATTTTGCTGATGCCCTGAACAGAGCAAAGAGAGCTGAAGCCGGCCTGATTAGGCAGAAAGGAGCTTCGTATGTTGCCCCAGCACCGAGACCACATCAGCCATCTACTACTCAGTTCCAGCAACACCCTCTCAGATATGAGAGTGGTAGTTGCAGTGGAAGGAAAGATCAGTTGAAAACTAGAGGGAAACAGTTTAAAAATTCTGGCAGCAGTTCTTCTAGCTCCATTGGTTCCAGACAGAGTTACACCGGGGCTTATTGCTGGACTTGCGGAGGGAGACTTCCCACAGAGCAATGCAAAGGAGTACTTGGTAGTTGTAATGCCCGAATTTTGAAAAAAAAATGTGATGGTTTATGGCTTTACGTTATGGTATGAATGGTAATGATTGTTATAGAATGGAAGAGATAATGGATGGGTAGAATCAAAGGTTGAATTTGAGCTAAATAGGTAATGGAAGTGCAGAAACGGTATGAAAAATGTGGCAGTAGTTGTGGTTTTTAGCATAATGTTTTGTATATTGATCCAATTGATGTGCGGCCACTTTTATTAGAAAGATAAGATATAAGGTTATAACTTTCTTATTTTGAGTTTTGGTCAAATCATTAGGGAAGACGAGCCAAAAGCGCCCCGAAGTGTGTCGTGCGTATCGTCGTTCCTACAATGACACATGTTGGGAGATTGAGCATAACTTTTTACTCAGTCTCCATATGACATGAGGCTAATTGGAGATGCAAGCCAAGACATAGGGCTACAACTTTGTAGTTTACCACTTTCGCAAATGCTGAAGTTAAAAATGCGTTCTTGGCAGAATACTGCGCGCCCCTGCGCAGGATCCGGCGCGATGGCGCGCCCAGTGCTGAAATTTTGGGTGTTGGGCAGTATGGTGCGCGCCCCAGCGCCAAAACACGCGCCATGGCGCTCAGCACTTGTACAAAAAACGTGTTTTGGTGTTGGGAAGGCATAAAAATCGAATGGTATCATCATTTTCCTCATTTTCTTATTTCTCTTCCAACGAAACCCTCCTTCCTTCCATTTTCTACATTTCTTCTTCATTATATGGGAGAATTGTTCAAGGAAATTATGAAATGAAGTTAGATTTTTGATCCTCTCTTCAAGATCTTCAAGATGGTGTAAGTATGTTATATTTTATTCAAGTTTGGAAATGCGTTGAAGTTTAGAATTGATATTTGAGATATAGAGATGTTGAAGATGTTGAAATTGTGTTGGTTTGAATTTTAAAATGGAATTGAAGACAATGACAAAGTAAAAGAGTTAACTCTTTAGCACGCATGACATGTGTTTGATAAAATGATTCAATAAATGTTTTTATGGCATATTACGGTTAAGAAATTTACGGATCTTGATTTGAAGCAGTATTGGATTAATTATGAATTTTGAATAGAAACTACTCTATTTTGATAGATGATCAAAGTTCTTGAGTTATAGTAGAATACAGAGGTTCACGACTTCTCACCTACACATTTCGATCTTATTTTGGTAATATTTGAAAGGTATGTTACGGGCGGTAACATACGAGGTAAAAGTATCATTTTTATTTTAAATTGAAAATTCTATGGCTCGATGAATTACTTGTGATTTGATGATGATTGTGGCCTTGAGAAGTGTTTATTATAATTTCGAAAAGATGATATTGATTTGCTTCATTACATTGCATATTGAGCCACTTGTTAATTCAGATTTGATATGGCGGAAGTCGCCTTGATTTATTGATTTGTTGGACGTATGGGGCTATAGTTGAGTTGGCATAGTGTTTGCGGAGGTCGCTGCTATGGCCTGAACACTCTCTATATGCGCACCATGGTCTTGGGATTGTAGAACACAACACCCCACCTCGAGCGGATGAGTCGGTGGATGTTTATGAGGGATTATCTTTCCTTGGGTACCCTATGACCAGATGATTCACTTGATCTTGAGATTTACTGATAGCCCACAGCTTCTGATCATGCATTTCATTATATTGCATCCTTATGAATTTCATGTGAACTATTTGTCATTTTATATATCATATGTTATTGATTGTATCATATTGGGTTTATACTCACCGGCATGTCCGGTACTTCTTGTTTTCATGTGCTTGACGGTAGGTGAGACGAGGCTTGGGATGCCAGAGTCCAGCTCAAGGCGAGGAGATACGAGTTAGAGTGGGATTCTCGGGTCTTAGAAGCTATTTTATGATGTTGGGATTTCTTTATTTTGGCATGTTGAAAATTATATTTCAAACATTTGAGACAATTAAATTACTTTGACGATGTTTATGTGGATTTGTGAACCACAAATTATGTATTTTACTCGATCATTTGGTTTGTTACAATTATAATTATTAGTATTAGATATCGGACCCAGGGCCCCACACTAGGTGGTATCAGAGCATATGATATTTGGGAAAAGGGTAAATCGAGTCAGTTCGAATTTCTTGATCATGTGATATATTTGCTAGTATTTTCATTGTGCCATACTGTGAAATACATGATTATAATTGAGATATTATATTGTTGAGCTTTATTCGAGATTTTTGAGATTATTGAGTCTCGAGAGCCAGAGATGATTGATACAAGATTGAGATGATTATGATATTGTGATTTTATATGTGTTTGATCTATTTTATATCAGAAATGGCTACTCGAGGTAGAGGTCGTGATAGACCTAGGCAGAACATACCAGTGACACAAGATCAGGGTAGTGCTACTCATACTCAGATGGATATAACTCCGACTCCGATGGAGATACTGTTAGCCAGATTTCAGTCTTTGCACCCACCGATGTTGAAGGGTACAGAGAATGCATTAGAGTGTGAGAACTGGTTGGAAAATATGGATCAGGTATTTGAATCTCTAGAGTATCCAGATGATCGTAGAATCAAATTAGTTGTCCATCAGTTATTGGATGTTGCTAAGAGTTGGTGGATCATGACTAAGAAATCTTTAGAGGGTCGAGGTATGATTGTTACCTGGGATATTTTTAAATCTGAATTTTATCAGCGTTTCTTTTCTACCTCTTACAGGAAAGATAGGGGAGCCGAGTTTGTAAATTTAAAGCAAGGGAATATGAATATTGAGGACTATGTTGCTAAGTTCTCGAATTTACTTAGATTTGCTCTTCATGTAGCATCTGATGAAAAAGCTAAGGCCGATCATTTCATAAATGGTCTTAACCCTGATATCTTTACCCTGGTTGATACCGGAAGGCCTAACACTTTTGCTGAGGCTCTTGATCGAGCCAAAGGAGCTGAAACCGGAATCATTAGGCAAAGAGGTTCTCAGATGCAACAACCCCAACAGCCACAATATCGATAGCAGTTCAGACAGGGTAATAGTGGCGGTAACAGTGGTAACATAAGATAGCAGTTTTGGGCTAGAGGCAAGCAATTTAAGAGGAATGGTAGTAAAATTTCGAGTTCTAGTGGATCGAGACAGTCTGGTTCAGTTCAGAGTACTAGGTATTCAGGTCCGATTTGTGGTCAGTGTGGTGGTAGACATTATATCGATCAGTGTAGAGGAGTCTCGGGAGCTTGCCACTTGTGTAACCAAGTGGGACACTATGCTCGAGTGTGTCCTAACCGTGGCAGTGATATTTCTCAGAGTGGGGGAACATCAAGACAGACACCTCATCAGAATCGTCAGACCTTTACAGTTCATTCCTATCAGCAATCAAACCGGTCAGATCAAAACAAACAGAGTGGTAGCCACAGGGTAGGACAACCACTTAGACAACAGGGTCGAGTTTTTGCAATCACTGAGGATGAGGCACATAATGCTCCAGATAATGTCATTGCAGGTAATTGTCTTCTCTCAGGTTATCCTGCTTATGTTTTGATGGATACTGGTGCATCACATACTTCCATAGCAGAGCACTTTGTCTCATTGCATTCACTGCATTCTATTCCATTAACATCTACATTATCTATTTCTACTCCACTGGGCAAAGTGATGAGGTCAGCAGAAATGATAAGTGGTTGTGAATTTCGTTATGAGGATTATGTCATTGAGCTTGATTGTATTGTGTTGGAGATGTCTGATTTTGACTGCGTACTTGGTATTGACATGTTGACAAGATACATGGCTACTGTAGACTGTTTTCAGAAGATTGTTAAGTTTAGGCCTGATATGACAGATCACTGGACATTCTATGGTAAGGGTTCTCGAGCTAAGATTCCTTTGATATCTGTTTTGTCCATGACTCGTTTGTTGCAGAAAGGAGCAGAATGTTTCTTGGTTTATGAAATTGATATTTCAAGGTCAGTACCTAAATTGGCAGATATTCCAATTGTTAGTGAATTTTCAGATGTATTTCCAGATTAAATTCCAGGATTTCCTCCAGTCCGAGAGATTGAGTTCAACATTGAGTTGATGCCAGGTACACAGCCTATTTCTGGAGCTCCTTATAAGATGGCGCCAATTGAACTGAAGGAACTGAAGGAACAACTTGAGGATCTATTGGCTAAAGGATATAAAAGACCAAGTGTTTCACCTTGGGGTGCTCCGGTTTTATTCGTGAAGAAGAAAGATGGGTCTATGAGGCTTTGTGTCGATTATAAAAAGTTGAATAAAGCCACAGTAAAGAATAAGTATCCTTTGCCAAGGATTGATGATATTTTTGACCAGTTGCAGGGTTCTTCTGTATATTCTAAGATTGATTTAAGATCTGGATATCATCAGTTAAGAGTTAGAGAGGCAGATGTGCCTAAGACTGCTTTTCGTACCAGGTATGGGCATTTTGAATTTTTGGTTATGCCTTTTGGGTTGACCAATGCGCCTGCGGTATTCATGGATTTGATGAACCGTGTGTTTCAAAGGTATATAGATCAATGTGTTGTGATATTCATTGATGATATTCTTATTTATTCAAAATCTGAATTTGAGCATGCCGAGCCCTTGAGAGCTGTTTTGCAGATTTTGAGAACTGAAAAGTTGTATGCTAAATTATCCAAATGTGAGTTTTGGATGGATAGAGTGGTTTTCCTTGGACATGTGATTTCAAGGGCTGGTATATCAGTTGATCCGAGTAAAGTTGAGGCAGTCATCAATTGGTCTAGACCGACATCAGTTCCTGAGGTACGTAGTTTTATGGGTTTGGCAGGCTTTTATCGCAGATTTATTAAAGGATTCTCACAGATTGCGAGGCCAATTACCCAGCTGACACAAAAGAATTCACCATTTATTTGGTCGCAAGCATGTGAGGCTAGTTTTGTTGAACTTAAAAAGAGATTGACTAGTGCTCCAGTTCTGACTATTCAATCAGGTGTAGGAGGATTTACAGTGCACACTGATGCTTCACATCAAGGATGGGTTTGTGTATTAATGCAGCATGGCCGTGTTGTTTCCTATGCTTCACGCCAGTTGAAGCCACATGAGTCTAGATACCCAGTGCATGACTTGGTACTAACATCAGTGGTTTTTGCCTTAAAGATTTGGCGTCACTACTTGTATGGTGAGAAATTCGAGATATTCACTGATCATAAGAGTTTGAAATACCTCTTTTCACAAGCGGAGTTGAACATGAGACAGAGACGTTGGTTAGACTTGTTGAAAGACTATGATTGCGAAATAAAATATTATCCAAGCAAGTTTAATGCAGCAGCCGATGCTTTGAGAAGGAAAGTATGCAGTATGTCCTTGATCACTAGCAGTGTATCTGATTTAGTAGAAGAATGTTGTTTCTCTTGTTTGGATTTTGTGGTAGATACTCAACATGTAAGAGTATTTATGATTCAAGCAGAGCCCGAGTTGTTTGTACAAATTAGAGAAGCCCAAAGGTTGGATCAAAGCATTCAGAAATCAGTTGAACTCGTTAAATCAGGACATCAATCAGAATTTTAGGTCAATAATGAGGGTATTTTGTTTGTGAATGATCGTATTGTAGTTCCTAATATTTCAGAGTTGAGGATGCAGATTTTGCGTGATGCTCATTGCAGTAAATTCAGTGTACACCCTGGAAGTAAAAAGATGTACAATGACTTGAAGAAACAATTTTGGTGGAAAAGAATGAAATCTGACATAGCAGAATATGTATCTCGTTGTTTGAATTGTCAACAAGTGAAAGCAGAAAAAAAGCGACCAGGAGGTCTTTTGCATAGCCTTAAGGTTCCAGAATGGAAGTGGGACCATATCACCATGGACTTTGTCACGAAATTGCCGAGGTCGTCGAGGGGTTGCGATGCAATTTGGGTTATCGTTGACAGATTAACTAAGTCTTCGTGTTTCATTCCTTATCAGATGACATATAGGCATGATCAGATGGCCAGATTGTACATCAGAGAAGTTTTGAGATTGCATGGTGTGCCTAAGTCAATTGTATCAGATCGTGATCCCAGATTTTCTTCTCATTTTTTGCAAAGTTTACAAGAGGCCCTTGGTACTCGTTTGCATTTGAGTACAGAATATCATCCTCAGACAGACGGACAGTCAGAACGTACTATTCAGACATTAGAGAATATGCTGAGAGCAGTTGTTATGGATTTTGGCATTGGTTGGCAGGATTCGTTACCACTTGTCAAGTTTTCTTTTAACAACAGTTATCAAGTGAGCATTGGAATGTCAACATTTGAAGCATTATATGGCAGGAAGTGTCGATCTCCTTTGTATTGGGACGATTTATCTGAAGCACCAATTGTAGGACCTGATATGATAAGAGATATGACAGAGAAGGTGAAATTTATTCAGAGTCGTATAAGAGCCGCCCAGGATAGGCAGGCTAAGTATGCGAACATCAGGAGACGGCCGTTGATTTTTGAGAAAGGTGACAGAGTTTTTCTGAAAATATCTCCTTTCCGTTGTACAGTTAGATTTAGAAAGAAAGGAAAATTATCACCGAGATTTGTAGGTCCGTATGAGATTTTGGAACGTGTTGGTGTTTTGGCTTATAGATTAGCTCTTCCTCCTGCGTTATCAGGTGTTCATGATGTTTTTCATGTGTCCATGTTGAGGAAATATCATCCAGATCCTTCTCATGTACTTCCACCCGATGAAGTTGAGTTAGATCAGAATTTGAGCTACATTGAGAGACCGATTAAAATTCTAGATAGAAAAGATAAGCAACTCAGAAATAAATTGATATCGTAAATTAAAGTACAGTGGAACAGACATGGTGTCGAAGAGGCAACTTGGAAATTAGAAGATAAAATGAGACATAAATATCCAGAGTTATTCAAATGAAGTACGCTTCTATTCTCGGTTTTATTTTCAGTATTGATCATTACATCTTAGACTTGAAAGAGATGATTGATTTCAAGGACGGAATATATTTTTAGAGGGGAGGAATTGTAATGCCCGAATTTTGAAAAAAAATGTGATGGTTTATGGCTTTACTTTATGGTATGAATGGTAATAAATGTTATTGAATGGAATAGATAATGGATGGGTAGAATCAAAGGTTGAATTTGAGCTAAATAGGTAATGGAAGTGCAGAAACGGTATGAAAAATGTGGCAGTAGTTGTAGTTTTTAGCATAATATTTTGTATATTGATCCAATTGATGTGATGCCACTTTTATTAGAAAGATAAGACATAAGGCTATAACTTTTTTATTTTGAGTTTTGGTCAAATCATTAGGGAAGACGAGCCAAAAGAGCCCCGAAGTGTGTCGTGCGTATCGGCGTTCCTACAATGACATATGTTGGGAGATTGAGCATAACTTTTTACTCAGATCTTTAAATGACAAAAGACTAATTGGAGATGAAAGCCAAGACATAGGGCTACAACTTTGTAGTTTACTACTTTCGCAAATTCTGAAGTTAAAAATGCGTTCTTGGCAGAATACTGAGCGCCCCTGCACAGGATCCGGCGCGATGGCGCGCCCAGTGCTGAAATTTTGGGTGTTGGGCAGTATGGTGCGCGACCCTGCGCCAAAACACGCGCCATGGCACCCAACACTTGTACAAAAAACGTGTTTTGGTGTTGGGAAGGCATATAAATCTAATGGTATCATAATTTTCCTCATTTTCTTCTTTCTCCTCCAACGAAACCCTCCTTCCTTCCATTTTCTACATTTCTTCTTCAATATATGGGAGAATTGTTCAAGGAAATTATGAAATGAAGTTAGATTTGTGATCCTCTCTTCAAGATCCTCAAGATGGTGTAAGTATGTTATATTTTATTCAAGTTTGGAAGTGCGTTAAAGTTTAGAATTGATATTTGAATTGATATTTGAGATATTGAGATGTTGGAGATGTTGAAATTGTGTTGATTTGAATTTTAAAATTGAATTGAAGCCAATGACAAAGTAAAAGAGTTAACTCTTTAGCACGCATGACATGTGTTTGATAAAATGATTCAATAAATGTTTTTATGGCATATTACGATTAAGAAGTTACGGATCTTGATTTGAAGCAGTATTGGATTAATTATGAATTTTGAACAGAAACTACTCTGTTTTGATAGATGATCAAAGTTCTTGAGTTATAGTAGAATTCAGAGGTTCAAGACTTCTCACCTACACATTTCGATCTTCTTTTGGTAATATTTGAAAGGTATGTTACGGTCGGTAACATACGAGGTAAAAGTATCATTTTTATTTTAAATTGAAAATTCTATGGCTCGATGAATTACTTGTGATTTGATGATGATTGTGGCCTTGAGATGAGTTTATTATAATATCGAAATGATGATATTGATTTGCATCATTACATTGCATATTGAGCCACTTGTTGATTCAGATTTGATATGGCGGAGGTCGCCTTGATTTATTGATTTGTTGGACGTATGGGGCTATAGTTGAGTTGGCATAGTGTATGCGGAGGTCGCTGCTATGGCCTGAACACTCTCTATATGCGCACCATAGTCCTAGGATTGTAGAATACAGCACCCCACCTCGAGCGGATGAGTCGGTGGATGTTGCTGGGGGATTCTTTTTCCTTGGGCACCGTATGACCAGATGATTCACTTGATCTTGAGATTTATTGATAGCCCACAGCTTCTGATCATGCATTGCATTATATTGCATCTTTATGAATATCATGTGAACTATTTGTCATTTTAAATCTCATATGTTATTGATTGTATCATACTAGGTTTGTACTCACCGGCATGTCCGGTACCTCTTGTTTTCATGTGCTTGACGGTAGGTGAGGCGAGGCTTGGGATGCTAGAGTCCAGCTCTAGGCGAGGGGATACGAGTTAGAGTGGGATTCTCGGGTCTTAGGAGCTATTTTATGATGTTGGGATTTCTTTATTTTGGCATGTTGAAAATTATATTTCAAACATTTGAGACAATTAAATTATTTTGACGATGTTTAAGTGGATTTGTGAACCACAAATTATGTATTTTACTCGATCATTTGGTTTGTTACAATTATAATTATTAGTATTAGATATCGGACCCGGGTCCCCACAGTAGTTGCCGCATCTGCAGACAGCAATGACATTTTGCTAGAGTATTTCCACAGAGAGGTTCCCAGGGATCCTAAGGAGCAGAATCAGCTGGATCAGGGGCACAGCCTGATAGACGAGCATCTGCTGTTCACTCGTTCCAGCCAGCCCCTACTCCGTCACAGCCGAGGCCAGGAGGAAGCAGACAGTTAGCCAGCCTCCTAGAAAGCAGGCCAGAGTATTTTCTTTAACTGAGAAACAGGCACAGGAAGCACCAGATGATGTTGTTGCAGGTAACTGTTCTCTTTGTGGTTATCCTGCTTACGTGTTGATTGATACCGGTGCATCCCATACATTTATTTCGGAGCGATTTGCATTGATTCATGCATTGCATGTGAAATCTTTATCTGCTGTATTATCTGTCTCTTCTCCTTTGGGGACATGATTGATATCAGTGAATTCTGTTAAACATTGTATGCTACAGCATGATGGTCATGAGATTGAGTTAGATTGTATTGTACTTGGGTTGTCTAATTTCTACTGTATTATCGGTATTGATATGCTGACCAAGTACAGAGCAACCGTTGATAGTTTCCATAAGATTGTGAAATTCAGACCTGATATGGCTGATGAATGAAAATTCTACAGTAAGAGTTCTAGAGCTAGAATTCCTTTGATATCTACTATGTCTATGACTCGATTATTGCAAAAAAGAGGAGAGGGATTCCTTGTATATTCAGTTGACGTACTGAAATCGAGCCCCTCATTGGCTAATTTGCTAGTGGTATGTGAGTTTGCTGATGTCTTCCCATATGAGATTCCGGGATTGCCTCCAGTCAAAGAAATAGACTTCAGCATTGAACTGATACCAGGTACAGTTCCTATTTCTAGAGCAGCGTACAGAATGGCACCGATAGAATTGAAAGAGTTGAAAGATAAGTTAGAAGATTTACTGGCCAAGGGTTACATCAGACCGAGTGTTTCTCCTTGGGGTGCTCCAGTACTATTTGTGAGAAAGAAGGACGGGTCAATGAGACTTTGCATTGACTACCGGCAACTAAACAAGGCTACGGTAAAGAATAAATATCCTTTGCCTCGTATCGATGATTTATTTGACCAGTTGCAGGGTTCTTCTGTTTATTCCAAGATCGACCTGAGATCTGGATATCATCAGCTGAGAGTCATAGATTCTGATATCTCAAAGACAACTTTTAGAACCAGGTATGTGAAAGGGGATCGGTTACGGTGACCGGAAGCGCAACGGAAGTTTAAAAAACAAATTTATAAATAAAAATTTCGGCCACCTCCATATCTTGGTGTAGCAAATACGAAAAAACACAAACTATGCATAGTGTGTTTAGAAAAATACCTATCAACCTCTTGAGGTTGATGCTGGCTCCAACTAAGATGTAAACACCTTAGCTCTTGTATGGCAAGAACTTCTACAAGCTTCCAAAGAGCACTCCTTGCTCTAAAATAAAGCCCACCACCAACTAGGTAGATCCCCTCATATTTTGCACTAGAAAAATATGAGGATTTTTCTTTGAGAAGTGAGTGTTTTCTCCAACCATTGAAGAACAAAAATGGAGAGAATGAATAGTATTTTCGGCCACTATTCATGCTAGGAGAGAAGGAGAGACATTTTTTTTGGTTGTGGGAAAAGTTAAAGTAAAAAAGTTGCATGCCAAGCCTTGGTTATACAAAAAGTTGTCTCCCAACCTTTCACCTCCATGCATGCAAGTTTTATTTGATTTTTAATAATTAAAAATCCATAGACTTATTTTTAATTATCTCAAACATATTTGAGACTAATTAAACATTACTTGAATTTACTCAAGTCCCACTAGTTAAATAATTATTTAAATTGAGCTCTACAAGACTCAATATGATTTAATTAATTCAACACTTGAATTAATTTAATCATTTGGACTCTACTAGGTCCACTAGTGTTTAATTAATTCAACACTTGAATTAATTTAATTTAGTCCATAATAATGTTTATGAAAATCACAATTTTCAAATACATTATTCACTTGGCCAAATTTTAATTTAGGAACACTTCCATAAATTAAAATTTACATTTCTCTCATAGAAGTCATACTTCTATTTTTCCTTACGCCTATAAACTCATTTATAAGCCGTTCAACACATTGAACTATTTTCTCCTTTATAGAAGTCATACTTCTAATTTTCCTTACGCTTATAAACTCCTTTATAAGCCGTTCAACACATTGAACTATTTTACTTCTCAACGGGATCTAGAAAGCTAGTACTTGTGTGGCCCTCAATGGTTCATTGATACAACTAGCCGTGGGTTCACATCTCCATGTGATTCGGACTAAACATGTCCTTATATGAGCATACCCCAATTGCTCCATTCTTATTTATCAACTCCTTGATAATAAGAACGTCAGAACTCAAGTCTGATAGTACCCAACCAATCATGTTAAACGCCTAGCAGCATCGCTTACATGATTCCCTAGGTATCAAATGATAGTGCCTGCAAGAACCATTCAATTATGGTTAGCGTACAGTACGGTCCCTTCAACTCATATATCCCGACCGATTCGACAACCATTGGTTTATCGAGAGTTGTCAATGAATCGATACTATGTGTCATGTCGTAGTTGCATCGATGGTGTAATCTATGAAACCCCTTTCATAATTACCACCATACTCTGATCAGAGATTTCAAACTACATATACATGAAAAACACATAGGATATCCATACCCGTAGGTAAGCGGTGAATCCCCGACTACAATGCATCGACTCCTATATGTTTCGACAGAACACCCAACCTTGCCACCTGATGACCCCATGAGAGTCGGTAAACAAGTCAAAGTGTAATTCTAGCACATAGAGTCTCAATGTTGTCCCGGGTCATAAGGACTAATGGTGTACAACCATAAACTAGGACTTTTCCACTCGATAAGTGAGAACCACTTGGAAAGTCCTTTAATGGAGGGTTGTTCAGTGCACTCTACCAGGAGCACCTATCTGCATGCTCGGACATCACAATGTCCCCTACCAATGAAACATGGTACTCACATCGCAGATACTAGTCTCAAGCTCGAGCGGCCTATATCCTTCTTAGCGGCGGCTGAATCGACTAGGAACCGTTTAGAATATACAGTATTCCAAATATGAGTTTCATGATACTCATCATATGAGCATCTCATATTCTTTCTACTATTTGTATATTCAAGGGCTTTATCTATGCAACTAGCATGGGTATATAGATAAAGATGTGCCAAAACAATAATTTCAAATATTATTAAAATAAAGATTGCTTATACATAGAGTTTCATTGTGAACACTCGGCCAACACTTGGCTCGACGTGCACCTACTCTAACAGTATGGACATTATGAGTTTATTGTCATGCCATTTGGTTTAACCAATGCTCCACCAGTATTTATGGGTCTGATGAACCGTGTGTTTCAGAAGTACCTTGATGATTTTCTGATTATTTTCATTGATGATATTATGGTTTATTCCAAGAATTTGAATGATCATGCTGAACATTTGAGAATTTTATTGAGAACTCTGAGGGCTGAGAAACTGTATGCCAAATTGTCGAAATGTGAGTTTTGGTTGAGACAAGTTGTATTTCTGGGTCACATTATATCTGGAGATAGAATTTTTGTCGATCCTAGCAAAGTTAAGGTCGTGATCAATTGGCCGAGACCGACATCTGTACAAGATATACGCAGTTTTATGGGATTAGCAGGATACTATAGTCGATTTATTAAAGATTTCTCCAGTATTGCTAAGCCGATTACTCAGCTGACTCAGAAGAATGCGCCATTTGTGTGGTCATAGGAGTGTGAGTTCAGTTTTCTAGAGTTGAAGAAGAGATTAACCAGTGCTCCGGTGTTGATTATTCCGTCAGGTACTGGTGATTTTGTTATTTATTGTGATGCTTCTCACAGAGGATTGGGTTGTGTTTTGATGCAGCGAGGGCATGTGATTGCTTATGCATCGAGACAGTTGAAGCCACACGAGACTCGCTACCCAATTCATGATCTTGAATTAACGGCCATTGTATTTGCTTTGAAGATCTGGCGACACTACCTCTACGGTGAGAAATTTGAGATTTATTATGATCCCAAAAGTCTGAAGTATCTGTTTTCACAGTCAGAATTGAATATGAGGCAACGAAGATGGCTTGATTTACTGAAAGATTTTGATTGTGAAATCAAGTACTATCTGAGAAAATCAAATGCAGCAGCTGATGCACTGAGTCGAAAGGTATGTTTTTTATCCTTGTCGACGATTGGTGTTTCACAATTGATAGAAGATTTCTGTTTGTCTGGATTGGTATTTGAGACAGATTGTAAGCCACTGAGATTGTGTGCTATCCAAGTCGAACCACAGCTGATATGGAGAATTAAAGAAGCTCAAAAAGTTGATCAGAATGTTCAGAACTCGATTTTGATGATCATAGCAGGACATCAATCCGAATATCAGGTTCATGACAGTGTCTTATATGTGAATAATCGTCTTGTTGTGCCAGATGTTTCAGAATGGAAACAACAGATATTGTCAGAAGCACACTGTAGTCGATTCAGTATTCATCCTGGTGGTAGAAAGATGTATAACGATTTGAAAATACAGTTCTGGTGAAAACAGATGAAAGCAGATATTGCAGAGTTTGTAGCCAGATGTCTGAATTGCCAACAGGTGAAAGCCGAAAGAAAAGAGCCAGGAGGTTTGTTACATAGCTTGTCTATTCCTGAGTGGAAATGGGATCACATTTCTATGGATTTTGTGACGAAGCTACCACGTTCCTCCAGAGGTTGTGATGCGATTTGGGTCGTGATTGACAGATTGACAAAATCAACATGTTTTATTCCGTACAAGATGACGTATAGACATGACCAGATGGCAGAGATCTATGTCAGAGAAGTGATCAGATTGCATGGAGTGCCAAAGTCGATTGTATCAGACCGTGATCCTCGGTTTACTTCGCACTTTTGGCACAGTTTGCAGCAGGCTCTCGGTACGAAATTACATCTGAGTACCGCATATCATCCTCAGACCGATGGACACTCAGAGTGGACTATCCAGACACTGGAGGATATGCTGAGAGCTGTAGTGCTTGATTTTGGCACTAGTTTGCAAAATTCTTTGCCACTTTGTGAGTTTTTGTACAACAACAGCTATCAGACGAGTATAGAAATGGCACCATTTGAAGAGTTGTACGGCAAGAAGTGTAGATCCCCTCTTCATTGGGATGATATCTCTGAGGTACCTAAGATTGGACCTGATATGATTAGAGATATGATTGAGAAAGTGAAGTTGATTCAGATGAGAATGAAAACAGCGCAAGACAGACATGCCAAATATGCCAATGCTCGACGAAGACCGTTGGTATTTGAGGCAGGAGACAGAGTATTTTTGAAGATTTCACCTTTCAGAGGCGTTGTCAGATTTGGCAAGAAAGGGAAATTGTCTCCACGATATATTGGGCCGTATGAGATTCTCGAGATGATAGGAGATCGCGCCTATCGACTCGCATTACCACCTTCTTTATCTTGAATACATGATGTCTTTCATGTATCTTTATTGCGAAAGTACATTCCTGATGCTTCACATATTCTTCAGCCACACAAGGCCGAACTTGATGAAACTCTGAGTTATTTTGAGAAGCCGATCTAGATTATTGATCGTAAAGAAAAACAGCTCAGAACGAAGAATATTCCGCTTGTGAAGGTTCAGTGGAGTCGTCATGGCATTGAAGAAGCTACCTGGGAGACTGAAGCAGACATGAGATAGAAATTCCAAGAATTATTTAACTAATGTGAGTTTCCTGTTTAGCTTCTGTTATACATTTCTTAGTGTATATGATTTGATTGTGTATGATTTCGGGGACGAAATCGTGTCTTAGAGGGGAAGAAATGTAATGCTCGAGATTCGATTTTGTTAGTTTGAGATTAACGATTCTTAATTGTTGCGATTATAGACGGACCCCTCCGAGATTTGATTTGAGGTACATGTGATATCGTATGTGCGAGGCCGGCAGAGAACCCCGCGCATATGCGCGAGAGAGAGACGCGCATATGCGCGAGAGAGCGGGAAGACTATTGCATAGACATTAGGTGCGCATATGCGCGAATAGGTGCACTTGACAATGTCGAGTACAGAGAATGTCGCGCATGTGCGCGGAGGTGGTGTACGCAGATGCGCGAGCTGATGACTTCCGATAAGTCGATACAATAGGTCTCGCGCATATGAGCGAGGAAGGTCGCACATATGCGCGAGACGTGCAGCTCAAAAGAGGAGCCACTTGGTCCTAGCCATGCATATATAAGATGATAATCTTCAGTTCTTAGAAATTTGCTTGTTCAAGATCTGCCCATCTGATTTTGGATCCGGACACAGTACCGTGCTCCTCTCGACAACGGCTACACAAGGACGTAAGTTTTCTTATGTTTTCATATGATTTGAAAATATGATATTGAAGGAATCAGATATGATTAACATATGGTGTTCTTGAGATATTAGGCATCGTATAATCGAAATCAAATTGAAGAACAGATACCGTATGAAATTGTTATGATTTTTCAGAGTTGATTTGATTAAGATTATACGGATTTGGTATCAGATTATTGTACAAATTGAGGTTATGAGATTTATATGATGTTGTGATATTGACTCGATTGATGATTGAGTTGTCGGTATATCGAAATGACGCCGTTATAATGTCAAAATGTACCGAGAGTGAATAATGATCCTTACATGTCTGACATGGACTGATATGTTGATATTGTGCTACTCGACATTGTCATTTCAGATTGGTATTGACAGCTTCGTCATCGAGACTTCCTTTGAAACCGATAGAAAAAGAAACAACGTTTTCAACTGAAAAACGAAAGGTATAAATCAATGTTGAACCGGGAGGATATAACTCGAGTTAGATCTTACTTCAGTTTCCCTAAATCACATACTTTATTTTATTGCATTGATGATTGCAATTGATGAGATTAATATGCTTCGTCTATTGAGTTATAGCAAAGCATGTATTGAGTCAGGGCGGAGGTGCCTAGTCAATGGCGGAGGTGCCAAGTCTTTGGCGGATATGCCAAGACACTGGATGCTTGGTTTATATCGATGTTGCGTAGGAGCAGATTGGCTTATATTGCGGAGATTTGGTATCTTATGCCAATGTCCAGAAATTGGGATCCCTAAATTAGAAATGAGTCGAGTCTGAGATATTGAGTTACATGGTTATTTACAGTTTTATATTGATTCATGTCCTTCAGATTAAGATACATGTGATTGATATCTATTGCATGCTTTTATATCGATTCATATGATTGCGTGTACACATTGTTTATACTGGGAATATTATTCTCACCGGAGTTATCCGGCTGTTGTTGTGTCGGTATGTGTGCATGACAACAGGTGGGACAGGATCAGGGTCAAGAAGAGAATGAGAGAACAAGTTTAGCGCGGAGATTCGGACCCAACAGTAGAATAGGTTTCATCAATTGATATGTAGTTGTTGAACCCTAGTTTGATATGGATCTATGTTGTACAAGACTTGTACTTTTAACTTGTGATATGTATATCAGATTGATTACATTATGTTCCGCATAGTATTTAAAAAAAAAAATTTTAGACCCAATTGATTTAATTGATCCAATTATTCCAAAGAATAATTAAGAAATGAATTAGCGTCCGGGTCCCTATAGGAGGTAGTTCGACCATCTACTCCCAATTCTTCTGCTGGTCCTCAGGGTGGGAGGTCTTGGGTCCTTCCCAATATCTTTGGGGATGATATCAGCTCGGATCTCGTAAAGATGATCCGGGGCCTTCTGCCCCCTGACAAAGTGGTGCATCTTCAGGGACTCCACCCTAATGAGTTGTTATGCGAAGGAGTGGCCCGGTCCTTCTCCGCAAGTCCTTTACTTGTTCTATCATTGAATCACGTATCAATTTTCTGACCTCTTTTTTCCTTTTTATATTTTCAGGGTTTGCAAATGCTTATGTCGGCCTTTGAGCGAGTGGCTCAGGCTGCTAAGGGGGCTAATAATCAGGCCACCACTGCCCGGGAGATGCATGATAAGCTCCAAGAGGAGGTGAACCGGATGACAGAGGTCCACGAGCATGTTCTGTCCCGGGAAAAGGCCGGCTGGAAACCGCAAGTGGACCTAGTTCAAGTGGAACTAGTTGAAACCCGGTCGGTGTTAGAATCCTCCCGGAAGAAATATGACTGCAACTTAGAGGCGGCTCGTCTGGAGGCGCAAAGAGCTAAGGAAGAAGCGGAATCCTCCCGGGCCCGAGCTGAAGAGGTGATTGTCGCACTGGAACAGGAAAAGATTTCCCGTGAGGAGGACATGGCGAAATTCTTGTCTTCCGAGGGATTCAAAAAGATGGTAGCTGATAAAGCTTTCGTTTATTTTGACCTTGGCTTCAATAAGTGCCTAGAGCAGTTCCAGAAGGCAGGCCTAGTTCCCTACGATCAGGAAGACTTTCCTGACTTGGAGAAAGCTGCAGCTTCCCTCCCGGAAGAAGAGGAAGAAGAGGAGAAACAAGATCCTAAGTAGACTAGGAATCTTTTATCTTTTAAAGTTTTTTAGTTATTTCCCGAGTTTTCGGGCACCCTGTAAATATTTCTGTCTTTAATGAAATGTTTCTTTCCTGTTTATTCTTGCCTCGAATAATCATTTCAACATATCTTCAAGTGTCATATTGACTTTTCTTCCCGATCCCCGCGGGGTTTAATCAACCCTTATCAAGTAAAATTCCTTAGGTAATTAGGCTTGTTAAATAAATGGGGTGCAGGCCCTTGAAATCAGTAAATGGCCGAGGACGAGTCCACGAGCTCAGTAGATGATCGGGGTGCGGGTCCCCGGGCCAAGGTACGGGTCCTTGGACTTTGTAAACGACCAGGGTACGGGTCCCCGGGCCAAGGTACGGATCCTTGGACTTTGTAAATGACCGGGGTACGGGTCCCCGGGCCAAGGTACGGGTCCTTGGACTTTATAAATGACCCGGGTAAGGGTCCCCGGGACAAAGTACGGGTCCTTGGACTTTGTAAATGACCAGGGTACGGGTTCTCGGGCCAAGGTACGGATCCTTGGACTTTGTAAATGACCGAGGTACGGGTCCCCGGGCCAAGGTACAGATCCTTGGACTTTGTAAATGACCGGGGTACGGGTCTCCGGGCCAAGGTACGGGTCCTTGGACTTTGTAAATGACCCAGGTACGGGTCCCCGGGCCAAGGTACGGGTCCTTGGACTTTGTAAATGACCGGGGTACGGTTCCTCGAGCCAAGGTAGGGATCCTTGGACTTTGTAAATGACCGGGGTACGGGTACTCGGGCCAAGGTACGGATCCTTGGACTTTGTAAATTACCGGGGTATGGGTCCCCGGGCCAAGGTACGGGTCCTTGGACTTTATAAATGACCGGGATACGAGGACTGTGGGGACTGCTAGCCCAAGGAAACTGCGGATCTCTGATGCATTTTGCGGCACAACCCAATCTCATACTGATGCCACTTTCGCTGGGTCTACCTCAATACCGCTGCTAGAAACGATGTGGCATAAGAACGCCACCTTTTTTAACCAGAATTCGCATTTACTGAACTTCGCGAATAACATATGCTTCTGTAGGGTCAGCAAAACTGCGGTCAGATGTCTGTTGTGCTCCTCATGGTTCTTTGAGTAGACGAGAATGTCGTCTATAAATACTATCACGAACTGCTCAAGATACGGTTGAAATATGCGATTCATGAGATCCATGAAGATCGCTGGCACATTCGTCAAACCGAACGACATCACAAGGAACTCTAAGTGGCCGTAACTAGTCCTGAATCCGCGGAAGTGGGTATTTGTTCTTCACTGTAACCTGTTCAACTCCCGGTAATCAATACGGAGCATCATCGAACCATCCATCTTCTTCACATACAAGACTGGCGCTACCCATGGTGAAAAACTCGGGTGAATGAACTCCTTGTCAAGAAGTTCCTGAATCTGCTTCTTCAGTTCTGCCATCTCTGTCGGTGCTAATCGGTACGGTGCTTTTGAGATCGGTACCGTACCTGGCATAAGCCCAAAAGAAAACTCCACCTCTCGGTCGGGTGGCATAACAGAGACGTCATAAGGAAAAACGTCTAGAAAATCCCTAACAATTGGGACAACGGAGACTGACTGACTAGGCGCCTCGGGAACAGATATGAAAGTCGCTAAGAACGCCCGACACCCTCTACGCATGAGTTTCCTAGCCTGGACAAAAGGTATAATGCACGGTAAAGGAAAGTACCTGTCTGGTTTGAATTAGAACTGCTCCATCCCATGCGGTCGGACTAGAACTGATCTCTGCTGAAAGTCAATCAAAACTCAGTTCCTTAATAGCCAGTCCATACCTAGAATGATGTCAAACTCTGGCATCGGCAGAACGATCAGATCCGCATAAACAAGATTGCCATGAAGTTCGTGGTCTATGTCTCGGATCACATTAGTTGTTGTCATCTCCTCTCCAGAAGGCAATACTACCGAAAACGCGATATCTAGCCCAATGGTCTTGACTTTGAGGGAATTAGCAAAGATCTCATAAATAAACGAGTGAGTAGCCCCTGAATCTATCAAGGCTTTTGTAGTTAAGCCAGCTATAAAAATTCTCCCTGAAAGGTTGGAACATCAAGTTGAACCCAATAATCACAAGAACTAGACTTATAGACAGGCTAAGGTCAAAGTTCTACTAACCTAAATTCCCGAAAGAGCACTGACTAGAGCATGAAATCCTATCGCAATTCTAAGTTCAAAATCTTAACCTAGACTCCCAAAACATCGAAATTCAAATACAACTTAAAGCTTCAAGATACCTGTCATGAGCATGGTCTCTGGGTTCGTCTCCGCTGCATTGAGAGCAAAAACTCTGCCTTGAGTAGGCAAACTCCCCTGAGGGCAATTCTTCAGTAGGTGGTCCGAGCTACAACACTTGTAGCACTTCCCTGAGCCAAACATACAAACTCCGGTGTGACGGCACGAGCACTTTGCACAGACTGGGTACTCAAAGGCCCTCGGGACTGCCGGTCCCTGTTGCTGTTGCTGTCCTCTTATTCTGATGCTGCTGCTGAGGAGGGCGGTGCAGAATCTGGACTTGTCGCTTGCCCTGGCGGTCTCTCTCTATATCGTGCTGATCCTGCTCTACAGCTAGAGCTCTGGAGATGGCAACATCATAGGTAGTAGGGCCAGCCACCCTAACATCACGGCGCAAGATCGGCCGTAGACCATCCAGAAAATGTCTCAGCCTGGCTCCAGCGTCATTAGCAATCAGGGGCACGAAATGGCAACCCCTCTCAAACTTAGGGATAAACTCCGTAACAATCATATCTCCCTGCCTTAGGGTCATGAACTCCCTGGTCAACCTGGAACGCACCTCATCAATAAAATATTTAGAGTAGGATACCTCCGTGAAGCGCGTCCAGCTCAGAATAACCAAGTTCAAGGCTACGGATGCTCCTTCCCACCATAAGCGGTTGTCTTCTCCAAATAGATAGGTTGCACAACGAACCCTATCTTCATCTCCCAGATCCATGAACTCGAAAATAACCTCGAGGGACTTGATCCAGCCCTCGGCAATCATAGGATCTGCCGTCCTTGAGAACTCTTTCGGTCTCATCTTCATGAACCACCCATAGGTAGCCTCAGGCCCCGTCGGCCTGGTTGCCACAACATTATTCCCTGCAAACTGTGCGAATAATCTAGTCATCATAGCTAGCATCTGGGCATTCATGTCCGGTGGTGCATCTCTCTCCTGCCTACGATCCTCGCCGTCCTCCTGGTGAGGCTCATCATCTCTCCTGCACTCAAGAATGCATTTAGGAAGCATACTGTTTATACATATAACCCATACGTAACCAACATGCATACTTCCATTATTTCTTTAAATTTAAATAAATATTGCATAATCATAATCTTGACAATAAACATTTCATGTAAACGTGCTGATAAAATATTTTATGCTTTAAACGAAATGCGTAAACGTAAAACTTACAGACCGAAGACGTGACTTCGTGAGCTTCTCGAGGTCAGTAATAGTACAACCCTTTACGAGAACATAGGCTCTGATACCAGCTGTAGAGGCCCGTATTTCTTATTTGTAAATTTGCGGAATTATTTAAAATTTTTCTTATTAAAAATAAATAACATGCCTCATTCATAAAATAAACTGATAAAAAGTTTAATGTTAAAATAGCAGCGGAAATAAATATTTGTTTCAAACAACAACTTAAAATAATTCATCGTGATAAAATGAGTTTGCATAATAATGATAAATAAACTGAAGCATGAGGTCCTCGGGTTCCTACTACTGCCGACCCAAGATGGCTCACTGGTCCCCGCCTTCAGTCCCGACCTCATCAGTACCTACAACAATCAAGTCTAGTGAGTCTAAAGACTCAGCATGCATATATCATTAATAACAAGTACATATATCATAAAATCGCATGCAACGTAAAAATATCATATCGTAAAGCGTTACTTAAAAATCGTGTCATGAGTAATTATAAGTACATGCATAACTGAAAATCATACGTAAAATGTTTGCTCGATAGAGCCCTGTCATAACATAGCATATCATAATTTTTCTGTAGAGATAATGTTCTACGCAAGTGGCCAATAACTCCCATAACATAACGTGAGCGCCTGATCAGACTAAACCACAGTATACTGGACGGTAGAGATCATCATAGCCCTTGGACAGGATATCCTTACCCATACATAATCATAAACCGGTCGTAAGTCACCGGATGAAGCAATCCAATAAGCGTAAGGTGGCCACAAGACATATCGCATGTATCTCAAAAATAAACATTTTATATTTTATGCACGTAATATAATTAAAATCCTGTTTTATTTTACCACTCGAGTTGGATCGTTCCCAGGCTCGCTGCGACATAATTCTAACAGGAGGGACATGCAGATAACTTAACTTGACCAACAATTCAAAAATCGAAATAAAAACGAGACAATTACACCCAACAACTTAGTATTCAACCATGGCTTCGTACCAACCCGAACCGACATTGAACCATCATTTAGCCATGATTAAAATACACCTAAAATGATGAAATAATGTCCACACTAACTTAAATGCACGAACATGGTGAATGGAGGCCAAAAATCAAAAAACGCTCTTTCGAGAGTCACTTTAGCACATTGCACCGTAAATTCTCGTACGACCTCTAAACTTAACCAAATCACAAACGACCAAAAACATGACATTCCTAACTCAATAAGGTACTGTCCAGTCCAAAGCCATAGGCTAAAAGCCAACCAAGAACTCGTACATGACCT
Organism: Primulina huaijiensis; assembly: GCF_012295235.1. Lineage (NCBI taxonomy): Eukaryota > Viridiplantae > Streptophyta > Magnoliopsida > Lamiales > Gesneriaceae > Primulina > Primulina huaijiensis. The sequence continues at coordinate 10,043,897 of NC_133309.1, forward strand.
CTGAACCGAAGCAAAGCTGCTGTAAAATTCCAGCGGCAGGAGCTGTGGCTGCTTGCCTTTGTTTAAGAGGCTGCTGGTCATTGGGGGTTGTAATGACCCGAATTCGTATTTTGAATGAATTATTAATTAAGAGATAATTAAAGAGTTGTTAATTAAGTATTATTAACGAATTGATAATTTGGATTAATCTGTTGGATCCACCGAATTTTAAATGGATAACCCGATCTACTTCCGATTACGTTATCTCGAGAAATCCAACCAGACGAATGAGATTCTGACACGTGGCAGATAAGATTGATTCGGATTTCTGAAATAGTCTGGATGCAGCCTATAAATGGAAGCCGAATTCTTTTGTTTCCTACACCGCATCCTTCAGAGAGAGAGTTCAAGTCTTTTACCTTAGGTTTTCTAGCCAGTTTCTAGGGCACTTTGGTGTCGGGAAGTTTCAGAGCTAGTGTCGACTCGAAGGGGGTCGGTTAACGGAGATCGAGACATCATCAGCGGGCTGACGACGGACGCAGTTATAATCCTAAAGCCTTTAGGAAAAACTTTATAGCATGTTTGGTAATTCAGAATCTGGTTTGATAGTGATTTCATATTGTTGGTATTGTCTAGGTTAAGAGCTTTCTGTCAGATTGTTTTAGTGAGGTACGTGATGTACTGACTGAGATATCCAAGCGTAGTATACACACTTATATGCTGCATATTTATGTGTTGCATTATACATGTTTTACTGCTTTGGCATATTATGCATGACATATCATGTTGAGCTTGATATCTTTTGAGATATACCTCGTTTGTTGGGGCCGCTCAGCCCTATTCTGTATTGTGGACGATGGGGCATCGAGAGCTACAGTGTCCGACAGGACCCGCGGGCTCTGATGACCTGGACATTGTAGGTCCACGTCTTGATGATGAGTGTGGGAGCCAAAACAT
>NC_133309.1:10046485-10114367 GCF_012295235.1 Primulina huaijiensis
TTTAAATATTAATATTATATTATATTATTATTATATTAATAAAATAAAATAATATAATATATACTATTTAAATTTTTAACTTCGGTATATCCATTCGGATCAGTCAAACGATCAAATTTTTCAAAACTCAAAACATGAAACTACTCTATCTTTGAGTTTTCTACGTTATATCAAAATTTAAATCATTTGGACTTCATATGAAAAAGATATGTCACTAATTACCATTTTGTCCTTAAAATTAATTCATTATTTTTCAACTTATTTACGAAAATGTCATCAAAATAAATTGAATATTTTTCAACTTATTTACAAAAATGCCATCAAAACTATTTTAGTCTCGGGGTCTCACATTTCTCCCCAACTTAAAAGATTTCGTCCTCGAAATCTCAAACATCTATATATACATAACATTGGCAAACATATAATTTGTCACCAGTTATAGTACATATCAAAACTAAAATCAGTAAATGGATCATTATACATTGAATACAATGGAAGAGCAGGAACATAATCAAACAAGTGCGGATATGATTCTCGCATCTTGCTTTCCAATTCCCACGTTGACTCCTCTACACCATGCCATGTCCATTGTATTCGAACTAAGGGGATCGATTTATTTCGCAATACTTTCTCCTTCCGATCCATAATGCTAACAGTTTGTTCAATATAGGAAAGAGAAGGATCAAGTTCAACCTCATCAGGTGCAAGTACATGCGATGGATCTGGTTCATATTTTCTCAACATAGAAACATGAAATACATCATGAATGGCAGATAAAGCTGGCGGCAATGCCAACCGATAAGCAAGATTCCCAACTCGATCAAGGATCTCATACGGACCAACATATCGAGGAGACAATTTCCCTCGCATGCCAAATCGAATCAGTACCTCTAAAGGGAGATATTTTCAAAAACACTTTGTCACCTTTCTGGAATTCCACGGGTCGTCTTCGTCTATTCGCATAACTCGTTTGACGATCCTGAGCAGCTTTCATCCGCTGTCGAATTAACTGAACCTTATCATTCATTTCCTGTATCATTTCAGGTCCAGTCAATTGCTTGTCACCAATTTCATCCCAGAACAACGGTGATCTACATCGTCTCCCGTATAAGGCTTCAAACGGTGCCATACCAATGCTCGTTTGAAAGCTATTATTATAAGAAAATTCAACCAATGGTAAGGCATCTTGCCATCCAATTCTGAAGTCCATCACAACCGCACGTAAAATATCCTCTAACGTTTGAATCGTACGCTCAGTTTGGCATCAGTTTGAGGATGATAAGCAGTACTCATAGCCAAACGCGTACCCATCGCTTCCTAAAAACTACCCCAGAATTTAGAAGCAAACCTGGGATCACGATCAGATACAATTGAGACTGGCACACCGTGCAGTCTCACAACATTCTCAATGTATAAACGGGCCATTCTCTTATAAGGATAAGTCCGTTCATACGGAATGAAATGGGCAGATTTCGAAAGCCGATCAATAATAACCCAAATAGCATCACAGCCCTTGGGCGAACGAGGTAAATGAGTCACAAAATCCATAGCAATATGTTCCCAATTCCACTTTGGGATTTCAAGACTATGGAGTAATCCTCCAGGTTTCATTCTCTCGGCTTTCACTTGCTGACAGACAAGACATTTCGAAATAAACTCAGCAATGTCCTTCTTCATACGTCTCCACCAAAATTGGGGTCTCAATGTCAAATACATCTTTCGACCTCCAGGGTGAATACTGTATTTGCTACAATGTGCCTCTCGAAGAAGGGCAGATTTCAAATCAGAATCATTAGGGACTACCAGCCGACCATTCAGTCGTAAAGAACCATCAGAAGAAATCTGAAATCCAGACTGATGTCCTGCAGATACAAGTTCTTTCGACTTCTGAATCTGCGCATCGCTTCGTTGGGCCTTTCGGATTTTAGATATCAAGTTCGGCTCAATTTGCAATGCTGAGACAGTGACAGAATTCCAATTCGAGTGAAACGTCCAACCAGAAGTACATATATCCTCGTGTACTTTGGCGACACAAACAGATGCTAACACAGAATCATGCACCTTACGACTAAGGGCATCCGCAGTAACATTCACCGATCCAGGGTGATACTGAATCTCACAATCAAAATCTTTCAGGAGATCCATCCACCTGCGTTGCCTCATATTCAAATCAGATTGAGAAAAGAGATATTTCAGACTCTTATGATCTGAATAGATAACAAACTTTTCTCCGTACAAATAATGGCGCCAAATCTTCAAAGCAAACACAATGGCAGCCAATTCAAGATCATGAACAGGATAACGTGTTTCATGAGATTTCAATTGACGAGACGCATAAGCAATCACTTTGCCATGTTGCATCAGAACACAGCCCAAACCTTTACCAGACGCATCTGTACACACCACAAATCCTCCGGTACCTGAGGGAATAGTAAGCACAGGTGCTGTGGTCAATCTCGTCTTCAATTCAAGAAAACTAGCTTCACATTCATCTGACCAAATGAATCGTTGATTCTTCTGTGTCAGTTGAGTAATAGGTTTAGCTATTTTCGAAAATCCTTCAATAAAACGACGATAATAACCAGCTAAACCCATGAAGCTACGTATCTCAGGAATATTCGTAGGTCTCGGCCAATTCAGTACGGCTTCAACCTTAGCAGGATCAACAGATATGCCCTGTCTCGAAATGACGTGGCCTAAAAATACTACTTTATCCATCCAGAATTCGCATTTGGACAGTTTAGCATATAATTGGCCATTGCGAAGAGTTTGGAGTACCAGTCTCAGATGTTCAGCATGCTCCTTTTTCGATTTCGAATAAACAAGAATATCATCGATAAATACAATAACGAATCGGTCAAGATAATCTCGAAAGACACGATTCATTAGGTCCATGAAGACAGCAGGAGCATTCGTGAGACCGAAAGGCATAACCAAGAACTCATAGTGGCCATACCTGGTACGAAAAGCAGTCTTAGGCACATCTTCGTCTCGAACTCGTACTTGATGATACCCAGAACGAAGATCAATCTTAGAGTATACCGAAGTACCCTGAAGCTGATCAAATAAATCATCAATACGAGGAAGTGGGTACTTGTTTTTCACAGTAGCCCGATTCAATTGCCTATAATCGAAACACATTCGCATAGTACCATCTTTCTTTCGAACAAATAAAACTGGAGCTCCCCAAGGTGATACACTTGGTCGAATAAATCCCTTATCGAGAAGATCCTGTAATTGTTCTTTCAATTCCAATGGTGCCATGCGATAAGGAGCTTTAGATATAGGTGCAGTCCCTGGCACAAGATCAATACTAAACTCAACTTCTCGATGAGGAGGAAAATCAAGAATCTCATCGGGAAATACATCCGGGAATTCTTTCGCAACAGGAATATCAGATAAAGATGGCTCCTTCTTCGAAATATCAATAGCGTAGATAAGATAACCCTCATCTCCGCTAAACAAAAGTCGAGACATTTCCAACGAGGATACAAATGGAATTTTGGCTTGGGAACCCTTGCCATAAAAATTCCACTTGGGTCCATCAAGAGGTCGAAATCGAACCACTCCATGAAAACAATCAACAGTAGCTCGATTTGTCGTTAAGATATCCATGCCAACAATACAATCAAGGTCGTGCATTGGGAGGACAATCAAATTCAAGAACATCACATTATCCTCATATATCAATACACAATTATGCACAACTTGCTCAGACAAAATAATCTTCCCTGCTGGCGTGGCTATCGACAAAGTATCGTACAACGGGGTACACTCAATATCGTGAGATGCAACAAATGCATGAGATATGAATGAATGAGATGCNCGGGTTTCAGTCTGTGACGATCCTACTTCGTACGAAAGATTAGTGAATCGTTGTCGTCAAGCAGAGAATAGTATTGCTAGGAGGAAGACTATGCAAGCTATCAAAAGTTCTAGTTCGTTGGGACCGAGGGGTCAGTCTTTCAAGAAGTCTGCATCTTCTTCTTCTTCCGGTTCTGGAGGGGTGCACAACTTTGGTAGAAAAAAGCTGCAATGTGGACACTGTGGAGGAAATCACCAGACGGAGAATTGTCGAAGAGTAACAGGTGCTTGTTTCAACTGTGGTGGTTTTGGTCACATGAAAAGGGATTGTCTGAATTTGGAGAATCAGAGTGTAGGCGGAGGTTCTATGGCAGGGTCTTACAGTGGAAAACAGTCTGAGGCCACTGTGCAACAGAAAGGTTTTCCTGCTCAAGGTTCTCGTCGTGGTGGAATATCACAAGGATCTCAGCAACGTCCACGAGTTCAAGGGTGCCCTAAACCAAGAACAAGCTGAGGAGCAAAACGAGAGAGTCATTGCAGGTAATTTTATCTTATGTGGTATTTCTGCATATGTATTAATTGACACTGGGGCATCGCATTCATTCATAGCCTCAATGTTTGTTAAGAAGCATAAACTACCCTACGTGTCATTAGATGTTTTGATGTCGGTGTCTACACTGATGGGACAAGAGGTTTTAGCTAAGCGACTTATAGTAGACTGTTTGTTAGAGTTTGAGGGAAAATACTTGTCTGCCAATTTGATGATATTGGCAATGGAAGATTTCGATTGTATTATGGGAATCGACCTATTGACTAAGTATAGAGCGACGGTAGATTGTTATCAACGTCTCGTTCAGTTTCGTCCAGAAGGAGACAAGAATTGGTTTTTCTTCGGTGAGGGAGCTCGACCTCCAATGCAAGTAGTGTCTGCTATAAAGGCACAACGGGCTTTAGCGAAAGGAGGAGAAGGATACCTTATTTATGCTGTTGATGTATCAAAAGATGTGAACGACGTGAAGAACATTCCAGTTGTCGATCAATTTCCTGATGTTTTCCCCGCTGAGATTCCTGGATTTCCTTCGGAGAGGTAAGTGGAAGCGGAGATAGAGTTGGTACCAGGAACCGCACCTATCTCCAGAGCACCTTATAGATTGGCACCAACGGAGATGAAAGAGTTGAAACAACAGTTACAAGATCTTCTTGACAAGGGGTACATTAGACCTAGTGTGTCTCCTTGGGGAGCACCAGTTTTGTTCGTTAAAAAGAAGGATGGGTCTATGCGGCTTTACATAGATTATCGATAGTTGAACCGAGTAAAAGTCAAGAATAAATATCCGTTACCACGGATGATGACTTTTTTGATCAACTGCAAGGAACCTCAGTGTACTCGAAAATCGATTTACGGTCTGGGTATCATCAACTTCGAGTTCATCAACGTGATATCCCTAAGACTGCATTTCGAACAAGGTATGGGCATTACGAGTTTCTAGTGATGCCGTTTGGTTGGACGAATGCTCCAGCAGTATTTATGGATTTGATGACCCGAGTATTCCAAGAGTATCTTGACAAGTTTGTCATTGTCTTTATTGATGACATACTGGTATACTCTCGTAGTGTTGAAGAGCATGCACAACATTTAAGGATTGTGTTGCTAACCTTAAGGAATCACAAACTGTATGCTAAGTTGAACAAGTGTGTGGGGCCCTCGGCTCCTAATCGTTATTACAATGCAATTTGATTAGGGTTAATTAATTACAGCGGAAAACGAGTTTAAAATTTCTTTACAATGAGCCCAAAATATGCTATTTGAATACTAAAAATAGTATTTCATCTCACATCATAAAACATGCCCACACATAATTAAAACAACTCATACAACAACAAATCATATCCTCGGGACATACCCCGGTATATATAGATACATAACATATATACTGGGAAAGACCACGAAACCTCAACTCAAACTGTGACTCCCTCCAGAAGTACCATCTCCGGTCTCCTGATATCCTGGAGTACCTGTCATTGTCCACATACAAAGACAACAACAGCCCCGTCTGGGGTGAGCAAAGCTCAGTCTGAAGCAACCACAATATATACCACAGATATCTAAACAATGATATATGATATGCAATGCATGTATGTCGTGGAGGTATCAGGTCAAATGCCCATCCACTGAGCACATGTCAGAATCAATCGAATCGCTATCAAATCAATGCTCGAGCTGGCACACCGGCCTCAATCAGGGATAATCGTATGATAGCGTCGACAAAGCGCCATCAAATCCCAAATCTCAATCAAATCATCGGGGCCACTAATGTCTATGCTTTAAGGGTCATGTAATACCAAACATAGCATCGTGTTCACAAACCCCAAAATCAAATCAAATCATATCAGGGTATCCAAGGATCATAGCTCAACGTGCATGTCATGTATGCCACATAAACTCAACAAATAAGGCATATAGACATGTAATCTCAATCCAATCAATCAAACATATATCATATAATACAGATACCTGTCGTATGTTACCCGGTCGCAACATACCTCAATTCTTCGTTCCAGTCGATGTAGCTTGAAAATATCAGTATAATAATCTATCTACATCAATAACATCATTCAAAATCAACAATAGAAGTTTCAAATATCTTTTGAAACTTTAAAATTCATATCAAATTCAAATCATAGCATAATTCAATTCCGACTTCAAAACTTAGTTTCTTGTCAGTTATTCTACCGCATATATTTATCAGAATTAATAATAACTGACAAATAATTCTTTAATCTCAATCCAACGATTAAAATTTCCTAATTATAATAAATTAGGAATAATTCGAAATAACATCACTATAATCTTCTCTACTTCGTTAAAATCATACACTATTCAACAATTTTCAATTTCTGTATGATTTAACAATTTATCGGATTTATTCCAAAAATCGACGAATTTCAAACATCACCAAAAATATAAAATTTATACCTCAAATCGATGACCTCGAGTCAAAGATCTCAGAACCGAAGTCGGTTCGTCGATTGAATAAACCGATAAGTCGCACGATCAATGAGAAAATTGAAACACTATTATCTCTCCTCTCTCCCTCACTCTCGGTTGAAAGCACTGTACGGTGGAATTGAAATCTCAATTCCACCGCTTCAATTTAAGTTTTTTTTTAAATATTAATATTATATTATATTATTATTATATTAATAAAATAAAATAATATAATATATACTATTTAAATTTTTAACTTCGGTATATCCATTCGAATCAGTCAAACGATCAAATTTTTCAAAACTCAAAACTTGAAACTACTCTATCTTTGAGTTTTCTACGTTATATCAAAATTTAAATCATTTGGACTTCATATGAAAAAGATATGTCACTAATTACCATTTTGTCCTTAAAATTAATTCATTATTTTTCAACTTATTTACGAAAATGTCATCAAAATAAATTGAATATTTTTCAACTTATTTACAAAAATGCCATCAAAACTATTTTAGTCTCGGGGTCTCACAAAGTGCGAGTTATGGCTCGACAGAGTTGTCTTCTTAGGGCATGTTATATCCAAAGATGGGATATCATTGGATCCTAGCAAGATCAAAGCATTGTTGAGTTGGACACGACCGGAATCAGCTCAAGAGATAAGAAGTTTTCTAGGTTTGGCAGGATATTACCGGAGATTTATCTCAGGATTTTCTCAGATTGCCAAACCATTGACACAGCTGACGTGTAAGAATGTGCAGTTTTAAATGGACACATGATTGTGAAAATAGTTTCAATGAGTTGCGTCAACGTTTGACAACTGCACCAGTTTTAGCTCTTCCATCTGGATCAGGAGGGTACATTATGTACACTGATGCAACACTTCAAGGACTTGGGTGTGTTTTAACCCAGAATGGTCATGTGATTGCATATGCATCCAGACCGTTGAAGAAGCATGAAGAGAATTATCCAGTTCATGATCTGGAATTAGCAGCGATTGTGTTTGCGTTGAAGATCTGGCGACATTATCTCTACGGAGAGAGATTTGAGATTTTTACAGTTCACAAGAGTTTGAAGTATATCTTCACTCAAGCAGAGTTGAATATGCGCCAAAGGAGATGGATGGATTTGTTAAAAGATTATGATTGCGAAATCAAGTATCATCTAGGATCAGCGAATCTTACAGCTGATGCTCTTAGGCGCAAGGTGAGATTATCTGCACTTCAGACAAGTTTCATATCAAGTGTAATCCAAGATTGTTGTTCTCTGGGATTTCACTTCCGGCATAAGAAAGGAATGGAACACATTCGAGTAACGAGCATTTTATCTGAACCGAAGTTGTATGCCAAAATCAAAGAAGTTCAGTTTTCTGACCCGAAAGTGAAAAATTTAGCAAGGTTAGCTAATGGAGACAACACATCTGGTTTTGCGTTCCAAACAGATGGAACCTTGTGTCTGTCGGGAAGAATCGTAGTTCCAGAAGATTCTGAATTAAGAGACGAGATTTTATCTCAAGCCCATAGGAGTAAGTTGAGTATCCACCCTGGAAGCATGAAAATGTATAACGATTTGAAGACCAGGTTTTGGTGGAAAGGTATGAAGAAAAGTGTTTACCAGTTTGTAGCCAAGTGTTTGGTTTGTCAGCAAGTGAAAGCTGAGCATCGACGACCAGGAGGATTACTTCAGAATCTTCCTATCCCTGAGTGGCAGTGGTAGCATGTGATGATGGATCTTGTCACCCACTTGCCGTTGTCTTCTAAGAATTGTGATGCCATTTGGGTTATTGTGGACCGACTGACTAAGTCAGCACATTTCATTCCGTATAGTCGTGAATATAGTTTCGATCGCATGGCAAGACTATACATCCAAGAGATTCTTAAATATCATGGTGTGCCAACAAGTATAGTCAGTAACAGAGATTCACTCTTTACCTCAAGGTTCTGGGGAAGTTTTCAAAAAGCGTTGGGAACGACATTGAGTCTGAGTACTGCCTATCATACAGAGACCGATGGTCAGTCTGAGAGGACTATTCAAACACTCAAGGACATGTTGCGTGCTTGTGCTTTGGATTTTGGCCCAGCATGGCATGATCATCTGCCGCTTGTGGAGTTTGCATATAACAATAGCTACCACAGCAGCATTGGTATGGCTCCATTTGAAGCATTATATGGTAGACGTTGTCGTACTCCATTGTTTTGGGACGAAGTAGGAGAACGACAAGTGCAAGGACCTGAATTAGTGCAACAAGCGATTGACGTAGTTGAATTGATTAAGAAGAGAATTAAAGCTGCACAAGATCGTCAATCGAGTTACGCGAATACCAAGCGTAGACCTCTAAAGTTTCAGTCAGGGGAAAAAGTTTTCCTTAAAGTTTCACCATTTCGCGGGGTGATGAGATTTGGAATCAAGGGAAAATTAGCCCGAAGATTCATCGGACCTTTTGAGATCTTGGAATGTGTTGGAAATTTGGCATATCGATTGGCTTTGCCGCCGTATCTGTCCAGCATTCATTATGTCTTTCATGTATCTTTGCTACGACGGTATGTAGCAGATGAATCGCACGTTTTGGTCCGACAGATGTTGAACTTGAAGAAGACTTGACTTATGTCGAGCAGCCACTTTTAATGCTGGGCAGGAAAGAGAAAAAGCTCAGAAACAAGACCATTCCACTTGTTTTAGTGCAATGGCAACGCCGAGGTACTGCAGAGGCGACTTGGGAGTTAGAAAGTCGTATTCGCTCAGAGTATCCGCATTTGTTTTGAGTTGTATTTTTGTAATCATGAGTTGTATTTTTTTCGGTTGTTTTGTACTTCAATTCTGATTTCGAGGACGAAATCTTTTTAAGGAGGGGAGGATGTAATGACCCGAATTCGTATTTTGAATGAAGTATTAATTAAGAGATAATTAAAGAGTTTTTAATTAAGTATTATTAACGAATCGATAATTTGGGATTAATCTGTTGGATCAACCGAATTTTAAATGGATAACCCGATCTACTTCCGATTACGTTATCTCGAGAAATCCAACCAGACGAATGAGATTCTGACACGTGGCAGATAAGATTGATTCGGATTTCTAAAATAGTCTGGATGCAGCCTATAAATGGAAGCCGAATTCTTTTGTTTCCTACACCGCATCCTTCAGAGAGAGAGTTCAAGTCTTTTACCTTAGGTTTTCTAGCCAGTTTCTAGGGCACTTTGGTGTCGGGAAGTTTCAGAGCCAGTGTCGACTCGAAGGGGGTCGGTGAACTGAGATCGAGACATCATCAGCGGGCTGACGACGGACGCTGGTATAATCCTAAAGCCTATAGGAAGAACTTTATAGCATGTTTGGTAATTCAGAATCAGGTTTGATAGTGATTTCATATTGTTGGTATTGTCTAGGTTAAGAGCTTTCTGTAAGATTGTTTTAGTGAGGTACGTGATGTATTGACTGAGATATCCAAGCATAGTATACACACTTATAAGCTGCATATTTATGTGTTGCATTATACATGTCTTACTGCTTTGGCATATTATGCATGACATATCATGTTGAGCCTGATATCTTTTGAGATATACCTCGTTTGTTGAGGCCGCTCAGCCCTATTCTGTATTGTGGACGATGGGGCATCGAGAGCTACAGTGTCCGATGGAACCCGTGGGCTCTGATGACCTGGACATTGTAGGTCCACGTCTTGATGATGAGTGTGGGAGCCAAAACATGCCTAGGGCAGATCAGAGACTACACACTCCGGCGCCTCTAGACTGAGCATAAGATTCTTGACTTGATCCTTGATATCCGAGCTTATTGCATTTCGCATGCATCATATCAGTTTGTATACTCGTACATTCTCGTATTGGGCGATTGTCGCTCACGTCCTTGTATTCATCTTGGGCACCCCATTCCATGGGGCAGGTCTTAGGTTGGACGGTGCGGACGACCAGGGCAGTGGCTAGAGCAGTTGGGTTTTCGGTTGTTATCCAGTGGAGGTTTTATGTGTGGTTTATTGTTTTCTCATTCAGAATTATGTTTTCGATATGGTTGTATTAATGTTTAAGACTGCTGTTGTTTGTTGTGTTTTAATTTGGGTTGTAAGATGATTAAGTTATTTGGTTTCCGCTGTTTAATTGTTGTTATTAAGTTTTAATGTTGCATGCTTATTAGTCTGTTTAGTAGTGGCTCGGGTAAGGGAGCTACAGGGGTTGACCCTCCGACCAGAGTCCCTTATCAACATCCTAAGGTGTGGATTGAACCATGGCTAAGGGCCCTAGGCTAACCACAATATAAGCAAACACCCATGGCAGCCGAAACTTGAAACCTAGAACACCAAAAATCTGTATTGTGCGATTGTTTGGATCGCTTGCTGTCACGTGTCGTTCCAGTGGTCATATGATCAACCATGGCTCGATCTAGACATGATGAAGTGTTGTATGAACCAAGGCTAAGGGCTAAAAGTCAAGCAAGATCCACTCAACACCATAAAAATCGAAACTCACTTACCCAAAACAGAAAAAGAGAAACCGAGGGACACTTGTGTTGTTTTGTTCCAAAATCGATGGGACCTTGAACCAAGCCATGAAAGGCATCTTATTCACATCCTATACATGCAAAGGAAGGGTTCAAACCATGGTTACAGGCCCGAAAGCCAACCAAGATTCGAACCTCACCTTAAACAACCAAACTGAAATTTCGAGACTCAAACTCGCAACTATGGGGAGTTGCTGTAATTTTCTTAATCATGAGTGAATGGGGCTGAAACCAACGAACCAACATGATCCTAACCCACCCTAGTACGTGCCTAGATGCAGCCTTGAGCGCCTGGAACTGAGCCAAACCTTGAAACAACAAAAACAATCCAACCCGTGAAGCACAAGTGAGAGCCAAAAATCTGTGCAGAATTTTTGAAAGTTGCTGTCATCTTTTTGGTTTGTCTTCATGATTTATGATCACAACATGGTTTAAAAATATGTATAAGACTTTATTGAAGAGAAAAGAAGGACATATACATGCCTGACTTTTCGTTTAAGAAAGAAAACGAACACTACGACGAACACGGCGCGGCGGAGGCGGAGTTCTTTTCTTTTCTACTTTTCTCTCTTATTTTTTTGCTAGCCTCTCACGATTTTTGTGAAGGTTTTTACTCTGAAATTTTGGTGGAATGGTGGAGAGGGAAGGCTAGGAAATGAATGAGGAAGTTGCAAGATAATTGGAGATTCGAATGGCAAGATACAAACTTTTCTATCCTAGAGTTTGAGTGATAAGGAAATGATTTGATTTGAGGGAGATATAGGGGGATAATTGAGGGGTGAATGACCGATTATTAGTCTAGGTACAAGGTAGAAATATTGTTTATTTAATAATTTTGGTGATTAAAAAGAAGGGATTATCATACCAAGAAAAAGATTAAGGAATAGAATCAAGATGGTGAGTTGTCAAATATTTTTAAATCTATAAAGGAGGTGGCCGATATTCTTATCAAAAAAAGAGGGTAGGAATATTGTTTACTTATTAATTAGTGGGGATTAAAATTGAGGGGATTATCTTCCAAGAAAAGATAAGAAAATGAATTAACATGGTGAGTTGGCAACTTATCTCAAATCTTTCAAGGGGTGGCCGAAAATTGCTTATTAAAATGGGGTGAGAATATTGCTTAAATTTTGTATTTTAAATCTTTAAAGTTTTATCTACCCATGAAGTATTTTAGTGAATTAAATAATTAATTTAGGATAGCAATTATATTGCATGAATGGCAAATTTTAATTTAAATTTACTAACATGTTAAGTTACAATTTCTTAAATAAAATAAGCCTAGATTAACTTATCTCAATTGGTCACATATTTTAATTTTGGCTTTTAATTAAATTATTGGACGTAAAAGAATTTATTTACTATTTATCTCTAATTAATTAAATAAATCCTTAAATCTTATTTTACCTTAAAATAAATTATTCATTGGCTTAAATTAAATTTAGGAATATTTTCTTATCATTAAATTTTATCTTAATGCTCCAACTCCAGTCCGGCCTCACTTACTTAACTGAAAAGATAAAAACTAAAATACTGCGTAAAATAAAAAATAATAACTCAACCAATTTTAAAAGAATGAATTTAAATCCTCATGCATAAAAAAATCATTTTAATTTAAATAATAGTAATTATGCATGACTTATATGTAGTCTGATTTAACGGGTTCTACAGTGTGAATGACGTAGGTGAGTATGTTGATTAGGAGATTGGAGGTGCCGAAGACTGAGTAAGCAGGGCTGGATGTGCGCACGCTAACCCTGGACCTTATTTCGTCCGCACATCATGTTTTTGAGATAGGAGTGTTTAGTGGATATTTTTAATCTATGTCTCTTTTTATGTTGAGGATTCGTAAGGAGTTTTGAGAATATTTTAACTATAGTATTTTAACATGTTAGTTGATTACTACTATTTTAAAAATGTGAATTTTCAGTAATATTGCATGCATGCTTGTAAATGTTTATTTTCGAAATGTAGTTTTTTTTAAAAAAAAAATTTAGACGTTTCAGTACATATGTATCTATATACGGGGGCATGTCTTGGGGATATGAGTTGTTTGTATATAGTTTATTTCAGTCATGTGTGTGTTTATCTTATGTTGTGATGTATTTAGACGAGACGTTTTATTATATACTATTTTTAGTATTATAATCAATGTTGGCACATTTTGGGCTCATTGTAAAGAATTTTTTTACTCGTTTTTCGCTGTAATTTATTAACTCTAATCAAAGTGAAATGTAATAAAAATTAGGAGTTTAGGGCCTCACGCGCGTTGCGTGTAAAACAGATACATGAATATTATGCATGACTTGTTTGTTTTAAATTTTTCTTTTTAAAATATTTGGTGAAGTCGTGATATCTTACAATTTATTTTGTACCATGAGCATGTTGTTATGACACAAGCTATATATCTATTTTCAAATTTATAATATGGTGGGAAAAGTTTTAAATAAATATTAAGATAGTATTAGAGATGTTGTAAAATATAACATAGGCTAAAAATTTGGATTATCCCTTTTTATGTGGTGGAAATTTAACTAATTCACTTGATGGAATCCCATGAATTTTGGAAGGAAAATGACTTTCCCTCTAGATTTTAATAGCTCATGGTCACTTAATGTTGCAACCAATTATCAGGGCTTAGCGCTTGCATATCCTCGGTCTTTTGAATGGGCTTGAAATTAGAATAATTAAATCTCAATCTTTTATTGAAAATTTCTGACACACCATTAATTTCTGAATTCAAGAAGAAATCCCATCCTAATTACAATTTAATTACGAAACAGTCATAATCTATTAATGTAAATAGCGAAAACGAGAAAAATTTTATATTTTGGGCTTACAAAAATATCAGCATTATCTCTATGTAAGTAAGACATCCCGAAAATTTCAAGAACAAGTAACATTTATAAACTCGAAAATAGAGTCCAATACATTAAACCAAGAATCAATCACATATAGAGCTAGCCAGGCTCGACCACATCAAATAAAATCCATTACTAAAGTATACAAACATACAAATACACGAGCCATATCCTTAGAAAATGACTCAATACGTAGTATAAATATCTCGGGATTCCAAACTCAATATGACCAAACAAATTGGGCTCCACTGGTAGACACTCTGTCAGACGCATTAGAACAACCTGTACAACATGCTTTGGAATCACAAAACAAACTTGTTAAGGTCGGTTAATATAAATGATGTGTTTAAAAATGGGGTTGAATAAACACTTCGATTTTTCAAATATTTTCAGATATCAATAAATTCTTTAAGGAACTAGTTCTGAAATCTTATATGTCAATATTGACAAGTTTACTAATAGTAATAATGCGGAAAAAACTGAAGGATAGATTAAATATTTTGGCTATAATATCGTGATAACAGAATGAATAAAATTATTGACAAAAAGAGTTTTATGGATGTTCAATGATTTCAATACTGTAAGGCCCGAGATTTTATCATTTTAATCCGAGATTATTTAATTTATGAATTTTAGGATGTTGAGTCATATTCCATGGTTTTACAATTCCATAGGATTGAAATTGAATTAAAAAGAGTGGTGAGGACCAAATTGCAAATAGTGAAGATTTCAGGGGCTACAGTGCAATTAATGAAAGTTGAGTGGGACACTTGTCTTGCCATGCATGGAACCATGTATATAATGTATTTGCTTCAGATTTCCAGCAAGAGAGAAGACCGAGAGTTCATAGCTAAATTCCTCAAGCTTCATTTTGGTTTCAAAATTTGATTGTGCAGTACCCGGTTATCAGAATTTTGATCTGAACATATTTCCGTGCTCCTCTAGTCAAGGGCTACACAAGGATGTAAGTTTCATTGATTTCTAACATGATTTTAAATTCATGTATTAGAGGAATTATGATTTGATATATATTATGTGTTCTGGGAATACTAGACTTCGTAGAATCGAAGTCAAATCGAAGAACAGATAGAGTTTGAAATTGTTATGATTTTCTGATTTTATCGATTGAAATTGAACAGATTTGGATTATTGATTGATTACAGATTGTAGTGGATATGGGTTATGATTTGTAATTGATATCTGTTGATATGATATTGACGGGGATATCGAGATTGTGCCGTTATGCCGTTGATTTTTAATTAGATTCAAATTGATCAGATTCAGTATTGAATTGGGAATGGAATGTTGAAATTATTATTCTCGATATGTCCTTTCAGATTTACAGAGACAATCTTGAGTTCAGAACTTTCGTTTCTTCAGACCGAGACTACAAACGAAAGGTATAAGTCAATGTGGTATTGGGAGATCGACACAAGTAGGATATACTTGTGTTTCCCTAAATCACATACTATTTGTTATTATTTGCATTGATTTGATTTGATATGCTTGTTCTATTGATGTATAGAGAGCATGTGTTAGACGAATATTAGACGAGTGATCTTGTGACAGAAGTACCTGATAGTGGCGGGATCGCCACGGGCACATTGCACGATGTCACAAGATAGTGTATTGGCGATAGTGCCACAGTCTGTGACGGATAGGTCAAGACACTGGATGTTTGGTTATATCGACGTGGATAGAATCGGAGTTTCTTCTATTACTGTTGGTCGATATAGGAATACCAACGTCTGGAAACCGGGATCCCTAGACTAGGATTGAGTCTAGTCTGAGTCGTGGAGTCACGAGTATGATTGATAGTTTGATATTAATTATGTTTCAGATTTTGATATATATCTGATATCTGCTTCATGCTTTATATTAATTATATGATTGCATGTTCCGTTGATTTATACTGGGATTTATTCTCACCGGAGTTATCCGGCTGTTGTCGTGTTTGTATGTGTGCATGACAACAGGTGGGACAGGTTCAGGGTCGAGGAGATGAAGAGAGAAATCGCGATTAGAGTGGAGACTACGGACTTGATCTGAGATAGGGTTGAATACTTGATATTTAGTAGTTGAACCTTAGTTTGTAAATGATTGTATATAGTACAAGACTTGTACTTTACTTTTATACTGATATGTATAGTAGAGTGATTCTATTACGTTCCGCATTTGATATTATATTTTAAATAAAAAAAAAATTTAGACCCTGTTTATTATAATTGATTAATTAGTCCCAATGACGATTAAGAACATGATTGGCGTCCGGGTCCCCACAAATACTGCTTCTACGTCACTCCTTCTATTTCAAGGATATGAATTTACGAAGAGACTTTTATTGATTACAAAGAACTGTAATAACCCACTTGAGTTGGACTTAAACTATGTCAAATTGAAACTATTAGTTTTTCTTATTTCTTATCAGTTGTTAATTGAATAGCTCTAATGAGTAGCCTGAATGCTACGAATAAATTAATAAAGTGATAGCTAAATTTTTCAATTTGAAAACTGAATAAATTTAAAGTGAATCGCAACTGAATGATTTGTTCTCGATGTAGTTTTTCGTGGATTGTTCGTTAACCCTTCTCCAACTGAACTAATCAGCTATATATAATTTTTGATTCTAACGATCACATTGAATCCATTTAATGAATAATATCAATTGAATCGTCTTCTAGTCCATGTAGATGACTTTTAATAGACAGAGGTATGATTTATCAAACTATTTTGCTTTTGTACGGACTGTCAGTTTATCTACTGTTATTCAAATTGCAACTGATGACGTGGATAAGTGATCATGAGTCAAATTGGTCGACTGACCAGTAAAGCTGAACTACATCAGTTCTAACCGATGTCTTTTCAGTTTAAACTTTCTAGTTCAGAGCTTTATCAGTTCTACGAATAACAAATTCATTTCTTCAGATTTGGTATTAGTTCGTCAGTCTTCGATTCATCAGTTTGAGACTTTAAATCCTTTGTGAACTTTAGTTGTTTTACTTCAGTTCTACTAGTTCCATTAAATTGCTAAGTCTCATTCAATTCAGTATTGTTTGTCAGTTCATTTATCTGTTCAGTTTAGGTCTTCTGATCGATTACTGGTCAGTTTGTCAAACTATGAAATCCCAACAATCGCTCCCTTTTAGGTGTTTGACAAAACTTAGATTTCTGAACTTTTTTAGTGAGTTATATGCTATTTTTAACTGATTGTAGAAAAAATAATTTTCAGATTCGTAGAAGAAAGATAAGAGTAAAATTTTCATTAATTTTGAAAAATGTAAGTACTAATTTGTACAAACATTTCAAAAGAAAAAGTTGCATGTTAGTTACAGACGCTCCTCAGACTATGACTGATGCCGGACACTTAATCATTTCTTTTTTTTCTTGTCAGCTAGTCTTTTTTATGTTGGTTTGTCTGGTTCACTGCGATTCTTACTTGTTGTCTCTACTATCATCTTTTGTTCTCCCCCCTTTTTTCAACGCTTGCCACTCTGGAAAAGAGAAGGAATGCTGAATTGACTTGAGCAAAAACTTCAACTAACTGATTTTTTACAGAGTCAATTTTCTTTGATAGGCTTGTATGCATAAAATGAATCTTGTTGCTGATTGATTCCTGGGAGATGATCAGTTTAGGTGTCATAACCGCTTCTCTTTTCAACTGTGGAGAATAGAGCAGATACGTCCTTGTCAGCTTCTTTAAGTCTTTCATTGTATGGTCTTTGAGAGTGTCTAGACTTAAAGATTGTAGCAGTTGTGTAGACTTAACTTGTGAGACTGTGGATCCAAGATCTTGTAGACTAGATAGTATGCGGTCAAGAATGATGTCAGTTGCAAGTGGTAGTTCAGGGGAGAGATCTTCAGTGAAAGATGGGGCTTTCCATTATTTTTTCTAACTAAAATTCACCACTGCTAACTGTCCAGGGCCAACTTCTTGATCAACATCTTCTGCAACCTCATTGACTGCCCCTTCTTGTACAAAGAAACTCTGAGGCTAATCCTAATGTCAGTTGAAGTATTGCGAGCCTCAACAGTCTTTTTTGAAGAGATCAATTTGTCTGAAGCTTCGGAAATAAAGAAAGTTTCAAGAACTACCAAGCTAGTGGATATCAGTTCCGGTAAAACTGATGGTTCCTGGACTGTTGGCTTTGCTTCATCTTCAATAATCTGTTAAGTTGTTAACTGAAATTATTCAGCTAGTTTCTCTGCCTCAGTTTTTGGGCACTTTCTTCTTCTGCTACTGATTTAACAAAAAATTCATCAGCAGCTTGTTCTTCTTTATGTTCCTGATGAATTTCTTCAACAACTGATTACAACAACTCATCCACCTTGGCTAGGGATAGCTCATATTCAGTATATGTGGTTAGTTGAGCTGTTGGTTCAGAGACTTGTAGAATGATTAATGTTGTGGAGGATGAGGATTGAGCTGATTCAGAAGTTGATAGAAGAGTAGTAACTATCGTGTATTTGATGAACGGTTCTTGAACTGATTTCACATCAGCTTGTTTAGCAACAGTTGAGATAAAATCCTCAGTTTGACTGCTGGTATCAAATGGAATGTGCAGCTTCTGTCCTATCTCCCAATTTTTGACTTTCAGTTGGAGGGTGATGAGATTAGAGTCTAGTTGTTGAAATACTGCCTTGTCGGCATACGCAGTTGGTCCAACTGGATCATTGTTTTTCTTTACTTCAGCCATCACTTCAGTTAGCTTCTTGATTCACATTAAATCGAAGAAGTATGCCCTTCTTTCCATGGCTTTAGTGACTGAAGTAGCTTTCACTGCCTTCGTCACTGCTGATTCCAAATAAATGAATCGCTTTAGAACTGATTTCCTCTTCAGCTTCTTGGCTAGTATTACAGTCTTAAACTGTACCCATTCGTCAAAGTGTTCCATTTTCAGCTCATCATACTCATTGATTTCATCCATTATGAGGTCGATCTAAGTTTGAATCGCATTGTTCGGCCTTGGCTCTTCAATAAACTTTGCATTGCCCTTTGGATCAGTCAGGGCATGAGGTAAGTCCAGTCCAGATCCAGTCGTGTCCACCACTTCTCCAACTTGCACTCCTTTTGGCCATGCTTGAGGAAGAATGGTCGTGCGGACAACTGCGGTGAGGGGAGCTGGAATCCCAATAACCTTCAAAGATTCCCCAGATTCAGTTACTATCTGCAGAGGATAGTTTTATTTCTTTTTAGATCTGATTTCTGCAGCTTGTTGGATTGATTGAATTTGTACTGCAGAAATTGGTGCCTCTATTACTGATGGAAGTAATCTGAGCTCTCGTAGGGTTCCTAGAGTAGCAGCTGGCTTGGTATTTTTAGACCGTGGCTTCTTGATCAGCTGCGGAGAGGGAGTCTTCTTAGAATCACATGTTGTCAAAACAAGTTCTCTTTGATTTGGAAGGAGCAACAACTTTGGGCTTAGCATCTTTCTTCATTTCAACAACTGCCTCCTCATCTCTAGCCTTCTTGGACTGAATGTTAGAAGAATTTTAGATCTTGAATTTTGTAACTGTTGAGGTAGATTTTAGAGGGATTCTAGAGTCCTCAAACAGTTTGTTCAGCTGAGGCGCAAAACTCTTCGACTGCTTCGTCAGCTGCATCATGTTCTTTAGGATATTGAACAAAATAGATGACCAGTTCATCTTGATTCCTTTAACTATCGCGGTCATCACTTGGAACTTCTCCAATGTCAAGGAAGCAAAGGAACCAGCCTTGTAATGCTTGAAGTAAATATCACAATTTGTTGATTTAGTGATGTGATATTACTAACTAATTAACGATTTTTAAAGAATTAAATATGATATATCTGTTAGAGTAGGTGCACGTCGAGCCAAGTGTTGGCCGAGTGTTAACAATGAAACTCTATGTATAAACAGTCTTTATTTAAATAATATTTTAAATTATTGTTTTGGCACTTCTTTATCTGTTTACCCATGCATGTTGCATAGATAAAATCCTTAAAATATACAAATAGTAGAAAGAATATGAGATGCTCATACGATGAGTATCATGAAATTCATATTTGGAATACTGTATATTCTAAAATGTTCCTAGTCGATTCAGCCGCCACTAAGAAGGATATAGGCCGCTCGAGTTTGAGACTAGTATCTACGATGCGAGTACCATGTTTCATTGGTAGGGGACATTGTGATGTCCGAACATGCAGATAGGTGCTCCTGGTAGAGTGCACTGAACAACCCTCCATAAAGGACTTTCCAAGTGGTTCTCACTTATCGAGTAGAAACGTCCTAGTTTATGGTTGTACACGATTAGTCCTTATGACCCGGGGCAACATTATGACTCTATGTGCTAGCATTACATTTTGACTTGTTTACCGACTCTCATGGGGTCATCAGGTGGCAAGGTTGGGTGTTTTGGCGAAACATATAGGAGTCGATGCATTGTAGTCGGGGATTCACCGCTTACCTTCGGGTATGGATATCCTATGTGATTTCATGTGTATGTAGTTTGAAATCTCTGATCAGAGTATGGTGGTAATTATAAAAGGGGTTTCATAGATTACACCATCGATGCAACTACGACATGACACATAGTATCGATTCATTGACAACTCTCGATATACCAATGGTTGTCGAATCGATCGGGATATATGAGATGAAGGGACCGTACTGTACGCTAACCATAATTGAATGGTTCTTGCAGGCACTATCATTTGATAATTAGGGAATCATGTAAGCGATGCTGCTAGGCGTTTAACAAGATTGGTTGGGTACTATCAGACTTGAGTTCTGACGTTCTTATTATCAAGGAGTTGATAATTAGGAATCGAGCAATTGGGGTATGCTCGTATAAGGATATGTTTAGTCCGAATCACATGGAGATGTGAACCCACGGCAAGTTGTATCAGTGAACCATTGAGGGCCACACAAGTACTAGCTTTCCAGATCTCGTTGAGAAGTAAAATAGTTCAATGTGTTGAACGGCTTATAAATGAGCTTATAAGCGTAAGGAAAAATAGAAGTATGACTTCTATGAGAGAATGTAACTTTTAATTTATGAATGTATTCCTAAAATTAAAAGTTGGCCAAATAAATAATGTATTTGAAAATTGTTATTTTCATAAACATTATTATGGACTAAATTAAATTAATTCAAGTGTTGAATTAATTAAACACTAGTGGACCTAGTAGAGTCCAAATAATTAAATTAATTCAAGTGTTGGATTAATTAAATAACATTGGGTCTTGTAGAGTCCAATTGGAATAATTATTTAACTAGTAGACTTGAGTAAATTCAAGTAATGTTTAATTAGTCTCAAATATGTTTGAGATAATTAAATTAAGTCCATGGATTTTTAATTGTTAAAATACAAATAACATTGCATGCATGGGAGGTGAAGGGTTGGAGACTACTTTTTCAATCTTCAAGGCCTGGCATGCTAAAAGTGTTTTAGCTTTTCCCACAACCAAGACAAGTCATCCTTCTCCCATTCAAGACTCTACTTGGCCGAAATTTTGAAGTCATTCTCTCCTTAATTTTTCTCTCCTTTTGTTCTTCAATTGTTGAGGAAACAATATATCTTCTCCTTGAAAAATCCTCTTATTTTTCTAATGCAAAATAAGAGGGGTTCTAGCTAGTTGGGGGTGGGCTTAATATTTGAGCAAGGTGTACTCAAAGAGAAGCTTGAAGATTTGCCATCCTTTCAAGAGCCAAGTTGTTTACAACTTGGTTGGAGCCATTACATCAATCTTTGAGATTGATAGGTACATTTCTAAACACACTATGAATGTCATTTTTGTGTTTTTGTATTTGCTACACATTATAGGCTTAGGGTGCTCGGTTTTCTTGTTCTTGATGAAATAAAATTTTTAAACTTCCGTTGCGCAACCGGGTGCCTTAATCGATCCCCTTTCAATACCTTGGTCATATGAAGTGCAAATGATTTCAAATTTGGATATAATGTAGAAAACTCAAAGGTATAGAAGTTTCATGTTTTAAGTTTTGAAAAATTTGATCGTTTGACTGGTTCAAAGGGTTATATCGGTGTTAAAAATGTAAAATATTATATATTATATTATTTTATTTTATTTTAAATAATAAAATATAATATTAAAAAAAAGAAAGAAAGATAAATTTGAAAATGACGTACATGAATTCTAACGAATTCAATTGATAGAGAGGAACAAGAGAGGTGAGAGAAAATATAAAATATAATTTTCGAATTTTCTTTTCGATCTTTTGACTTATTGGTTTATCTAATCAGAGAAATGACTTCAGTTCTTGAATCGTTGACACGAGTTCTTTGATTTAAGATATAAATTTTATTTTTTTGGTGACGTTTGAAATTCTTTGATTTCAGGAATAAATTCGATAAATTGTTAAATTGAAACGTCTGCCATTCTTTTTGCTTAAAAAGTACTAGAAATTTTTTATATAGAACTCGCACATATTTTGACCGAATACACCCATGCAAATATAAAATATTTTTGACACCATTTCAAAAATAAAAAAAACCAACTAATATTTTAAAAATCAAGGAAATAGTTTAAACATAAAACAAAACCTAAAAAGCAATAATTTGAAATGTATAGCCCATACTACACCTCTCAAAGCATAAATAAATAAATAGTCGTAAAAATCTTTAACATAAACTTAAAATCATAAATATTTTCATATCAACATAATCAAATTCATATTCATCATAAACATATTCATATTCGTGTTCGTTGAATTTATATCGTGATTGTGATTCGTGTTCGTATTCGTATTGGGCGTTAGATCCATCTACATATAACCACAGTACTGGGCGGAAGAGACATCAGCGACACTCTCACCCGTCAACTGAGCATTGGACAACGTATTAACATATTAACGTATTCGTATATATGGAAACACGATCATCGGGCTCCCACTAGGACTTTAACCCTCACGACATCTACAACATATCATCGTATTAGTCACAATACCTTCACTTCCTTCAACATTTCATAATTTCATCACTTGATAAAAACATGCATATAATATCATTTTTCTTTTAAACCAAGCATGCAACATATCTTTTAAATGTCTATTTTAAATCATAAAAATCCATAAGCATTTTAAAAAAAATCATATTTCAACGTATAAAAGTTCATAAACATTTAAAATAATCATATTAGCATATAAAACAGCATTCAGACACTGCCACGACGTTCACTAATTTTTGAGTATAAAATTACCGTTTTGCTCCTAGACGTAAAATTTCACGTTTTTGACTTTTTCTTAATTTCAATGATATTAACATGTCCCAAATAATTTTTTAAGCTTACAATAAATTTCCCATAATTCTATTTAGCTTAAATACTAGACTTTTTAATTAATTTTTAAATATTTGTTTTTAAGGCGTTATAATCTCGAATAATTTTAAACTTTAATATAAAAATTCTAAATTAAAAACTTAGACTTTTTATATTATTTTAGCCCTCGTGAACCACGACTCGACCTGTGAGAACTCGGGATTTTACGAGCCAAGTAAGTAATATGAACTAGAAGTTTAACTCAAACTAAGTACTAAAATTTTTATTCCAACTAGATAACTTGAATATTAACTTAGATTTCAGCTAACTTAACTCGAAGAAATAGCTTTAATGCTCGGAGATTAACTCAACGAGAGGCCAAGCTGGAAGTAACCGCATCCATTGAAGTACTGTCACGGGAGGAATAAAACCCCAGCTCAAGGACTCAATTCGTCAGCTCAAAGCAGCTCAACCAAACTTGTCCTAACAAGAACAAAAAGAGAGCTACAAGATGAGCCAAGAGTTTGGAAAAATTAAATGTGCAAGAAATAACCTTTGAGTTAAGCCATGAAGGAGCTGCGGGAGGAGCTAAGACATAATAATGATGCAAGAAGTGACCCTTTAGGAAATCAAGGTGACTCTTAAAGCTTACATGGAAATTTGGAGTGCAATAATGGCTATCATGGGAATTGAAGAATGCATGGAGATTCGAAACACAATAATGACTAATCTTGGAGGCCAAGATTTCAAGCAAGGGCTAGGTGAAAGGACTAGAATTTTCTATAAATACCACCTAGCCACATGCAAGAATGCACTTCAAAAATCCCTCAAAAACTCTCCAAAATTTTCGGCCCTCTCCTCACCCTTCAAGCATTCGGCCGAACTCAAGCAAAGGAGAAGAAGAAAAGTTTGTGCAGTCCGGAGTTGAAATACTGCGTCAAAGTGCTGTCCAATGAACGACAGCATTTGCTAAAGTCACGCCGAAGTGCTGCCCGAATTTTTTTTAAAGAAAGCTTCGTACAAAAATCTACAAATTGTAAGTGGGCTTTTGTTATGTACTTCGTTTCTATTTTAAACTTTGATGTAAATAACGAGACATGCATGTTGGTGTGTCCCTTTTTCGAAAATATCAGTGTGTTCTATTTTAAAATTTTGATCGATTATGTGTTCTCTTCTGTGATTTGAATTTCTTGGTTCCGCTGTGTCTGTATTAATAACTCTGAAATCTGAATATCTGAAAACTTCTGTCTGTTACTTCTGAATTCTGTTGCGCTGTTACGATTCGAATTTGAAATGGGACGAGAATTGTAGTTCTGTTCTGGCCCCCATTGGTGGGTGTAAAACCATGTTCTGTTCTGGCCCTCATTGGTGGTTATAAAACCATGTTCTGGCCCCCATTGGTGGGTATAAAACAATTTTCTGGCCTCACCCCTTAGAGGACTAACATATTGGGGACAATTTGACCATGGAAATGAGATGAGTAACAATGTGTTTTGTCTGCTCTGGAATGATCTGAATTGTTTCTGTTCTGTTCTGAATCGTTTGATAAGCTTCGTCTTTTATTCGCTTCGTTTCTGTTGTGTCAAGTCAAGAATATTGAGTTTTGAAAGTATGTTATGAAAGTATGTTAAAAGAAATTTTTAAAGAATTAAGTTCTATATGTATCTCCGAAATCGATCGACCCCCACTTGCTGAGTGTTTCCCAAAACACTCACCCCTTACCAAGTTTAGATAAAAATGAAGAACAAATGAACGAGGAGGAGCAAGAAGCGTTTTGGAGATGGTGATCAGAATTCGAGAAATCAAGAAATTGTATTCTTTTTTTTTAGCTTCCGAAAAACTCTGATGTAAAAGTTTATTTCCTTGTCATTGTAAGACAATATATTATTTATGAAAAAGACTTGTTTGATTTGATACGAGGCTTTATTGTTTTCAATGTAATTGTTAAACAATGCTGGATGTCACCGAT
Source organism: Primulina huaijiensis (assembly GCF_012295235.1). Classification (NCBI taxonomy): domain Eukaryota; kingdom Viridiplantae; phylum Streptophyta; class Magnoliopsida; order Lamiales; family Gesneriaceae; genus Primulina; species Primulina huaijiensis. The sequence goes on from NC_133309.1 coordinate 10,071,849, forward strand.
GCTTCGGACTCGGGGCGTGACACGACCCCCGCGAGCCATGTTTCGATTTTATTTTAAACACAAAAACCCTAACCGAGCCAAGCTTTGGACCCTATGAGCCATCTTTAGTTTTTCTCGATCATAGCTCGGACCACCACGAGCCGAACCCTAGCCAGCCCCTCTAGGAACTCTCCTGGACTCATAGAGCCAAAATACTTGACCCCTAGCTCGAAGCCGAAAGCACAAAACCAGAACATGCCATCGGCCGAGAGACCTACATGACATGAACTTCTTGAACTCAAGCCTAGGACCTAGCCATCGACCCTACCCTTGAACGAGCCCCTCGTGCACTCACCTAGGACCCTAAGGACCGAACCCAGCCCAGCCCCAAGCCCCTGGCCGAGCCAACAAACCCTGCACAATCTCCTGAACCCTGCGCGTCTCTCTTTTGCCAAACTAGGACTCCTCCCAGCCTCCGATGTTCGAGTCCTAGCGTGGCTAGGACTCTTCCCTTGACTCATCCATGACTCTAGCTAGCCCTGGCCCCTGCCGAGCCGAGACACAACCCAAGTTTCCCCCTTAACCGATCACCTTGACCCGTAAACACCCTATTTCGGTCAATCTTGTGTTAGATTCATGTACAGCCTATTTTCTGAGACTTAGGACACTTAAACTCGTGTTAAAACAACCCTTGAACCTTCTCTAATCATGGCAGCACATTTTTGCATGTAAACAACAAAATTTTGATAAAAAATCGTGCTTTAAATTTCATGTTATGCACAAAAACGAAAATAAATAAAAGTGTCACTTTTTTTCACACAAATCATACATAATTGCATATTATGGTGTGATGAGGAATGAAGGAAAGAAATATGCATGCCTTTGCATATTTTACGCATGAATTTCTCGTTGACGATTGCGAAGAACGGCGACAAACGACTTTGGCTTATTTTTCCTTGAAAAATTCGAACACTTCCTCTGGAATATTATGTGTGTGTGTCGTGTAAATTGAGAGAAAGGAGAGTTTGTGTTGCGCATGGGAGGTGGGCATATGGCAGGTTATGGGATTTATTTTACATATTAAATAGTTAATTAGACACTAATCAAAGCCTTGGCTCACTAACCATATTAATTAGGCCCATTTAGCCCATTAGTGTTTAATTAAAATATTATGTTTATTAAAGTTTGTGAATTTATTAGCAGGGTTGCCAAAACGTTTGTATTTTTTGTTGAAAAACCAATACCGATAAAAATTACGTCTCAGCGTATAAAATCACTTCAAACTCCTTATTTTCAAAAATAAGAAAAGAATCAACCATATTTTAAATAATTATAAACAATTATTTAATAAAAATATTTTCTATTTTTCAGCCCTTGGACTCCGTTCCTCGATCGCAACTCGAATAACCCTTAGAAATACATTTTAATGCAACCATGTAGAGAAGTATATTTTAAACATGTCAATATGCACAACATAATTAATTTATTAAATTAAAACAAATAATTTAAATACACAAGGAATTTAATAACTTGTATGCATGTGGTTCGCGTGGACATTCAAATTTTCGGGGCGTTACATAAGTCATGCAGAAATTGAAGATTTTTGAGTAGTGTATGATTTTAACGAAGTAGAGAATACTATAGTGATGTTGTTTTGTATTATTCATAATTTATTATAACTAGGGATTTTAATCGTTCAATTGAAACTGGAGAATTGTTTGTCAATTGTTATTAATTCTGATTATATATTCGGACTCTACGAAGTATAGGCTACATGTTTATATAAAGTTTTAGTAGTTTAACGGATGTTACAACATAGCCTATTATTTGTAGTTAATTAATTATGGTTTATTTGATGGTAGTATTGTGAATTAAATGGACTAGAATATTAAATTGATGAACGATAAGAATTTATAATCGAGTTTTTTTTTTGAATTAATTGTTGTTGGTCTATTTGATGTTATATATTGAGGCTGTTATGATTGTATTGATACGGTGACAAAGATATGCTAATTGTTGTTAAATTATATAGATACATCACAAGCCTCAGGATCAGAGAAGTAGCCAGATGTTATTTATGTACTTGATTATCACGTACGTGTTGATGTACAAGCATATGTTGTCATTGTTTGGTGTTGATAAATACTATTGTGTTGAATGATGGTAAATCACTGGAATTGAGTGATTTAATTTTATATTTGTTGATGTTGTTGGTTATCGTTGTTGGGAGACGTATCGTTGCTGTTGTTCGATCGACGATATTGTGGTCGTCGGAGTAGGGGTGTGACATATCGTTGAAGTTGTTCGATCGACGGTATTGTCGTCGTCGGAGTAGGGATGCGACGTATCGTTGATGATGTTGTTGCAGTAGTATGTGAGTGATGTCGTTGATATTGTTGATGGTTTGATTGTTCAGAAACAGCAAAATGATATTTCTGTTATGATTTCAGTTATATTTTATGTTATTAATATAACTGTTATGCATTACGATGATAATTATTGTATATGCTCACCCTTTGGGGGTTGTTTCTATTGGAGTGGTTATAAGACTATGCCGTGAGACATGATAGAGGTGAAGGACTAGGTATGTCTAGTCAAATAGTCCTGTAGATGACAGTGTATAGAGAAAATATAGCATATTGTCTTATTTGAGTTATGTGTGTATTTATTATATTGTTGCTGCTACACTGATGTAGATTGTAAGGTCTAGAAAATTAAAACTACTTAACCCGACTGCATGCAATCTAGGGTTTTTATTTAAAATATTTGTTTAATTATATTTATGTATTTATTGCATGTTTATTGCATGATATGTGGTTTAAGTTCATATTTTATTTAAAGTTTCGTGCATTAGAGCTTTAACTTGTATTTCGCGCTCGAACGAAGAACGGAGACAACAAATATGTAGGAAAAATATTTTTATTAAATAATAATTTTTAATTATTTAATATATGATTTAATTTCAGCGAGTCGGAGGACTTTTTTGAGGGTTCGGGCAATATTTTCAAAAAATGTACCTAAACGAAATATTTTTCGGGAGTGTAAATCGACTTGACAGGTTTATTTTATTGTATAATGGACCTACAATCTTTTTAAACTTGATTATTTTAATTAGGGCCAATTATACACTTATTTTTTAATTAAACCTACACTCAAAACCCTAACCCTACTCCACATTGGTTTGGACGCCCCCTACCTCACTTTAGCAGCAAAATTTTCGAAATCCATCAGCAGCCACTTCGAATTTTCCCTTACGGTTTTCAAGAAAGTTCATTCCCCGTCTCTCCGGTGCTCGTCCTACGAGTAGATATCCACAGTTTCGAGCGTTTAAACGCCAAGGCAAGCCATAAATCCTTCTTTTTCTCATCATTCACGCTAATATATGCTGATACATTGGTGTTTTCATGAGAAGCGTTTAAATCTTTACTTGTTGTATAGTTTATGCATCGTTGTCATAAAAATATGCATGTTCTTGCTTGTAACTTACGATTTTCATGGCTTTTGTGTAAGGGGATACGACTTATAAGGGTCTAAGGGCTGTACAGATTGGGAGTCATGATGTCAAGGGGCTGGAGTCTCGTGGTAGTCATGGTTTGTGAAGGCCGATCGCATGTTCCCTTGGCGGAGGGCTCTGTTGTGGCTAGGTCGGAAGAGTTGAGTGAGCTGGCGATGCAATGGGTGTTCCAAGCCTTGGACCGGACCCTGGTGGTTTGAGTAGTGGCCTAGGATGGCTTGAACCCTGCTGGTCTTGTTCTTATAGACGGTCAAGAGAGTTATGTTGAGGGGTGTCACAATTGGGTATGTTCTGTTAGCTCTCGGGTGGTTGCGCTTAATAGTGTGCATGGGTTGAGGGTTAGGGCTAGGTTGGTTAAGGAGGGTCCAGAGGTGGGAAGGGAAGGATTGATTCGAGGCTGGTCTAAGCTTGTTAGGTGTAGGGTTGATGGTTTGGCAAAAATTCGGAACTATGGTTTCGTGTTAGGTGCGAAGAAAAATTCCATCAACCTTCAAGCGATGTTTGAAGGGCTTATGTTGTTTGATCTGGGCGGTTTGAGGGCTGGTAGGGCGTGTTTAAGGTGTTATAAAATATTTGATAAATTTTGGTTAAGGTTCGGGTTAAAACCGGAACCCCAGTATAAGTTCTAAAACAAATCGATTAAGTTATGAAACAGAGGTTCGGGTTAAAACCGGAACCCCGGTATAAGTTCTAAAACAAATCGATTAAGTTATGTAACAGGCTCGAGGTTAAGCCTAGGAAATGTTTATTGTAATAGCCCGAATTTTACTTAGTTAACTAAACATGATTAAGTATCTTTAATTAACTAAAACATGTGTTAATTGACATTGGAACCGCCATAGCTGATTTCAGAAGCCAAACCTGATTTCAGAAGTCATGGCAGCCTAGGTAGTAGCTGAACAGACATGGCTGAGCAGAAGTGGCTGATCTGAACTGGTGCTAGGGAAAGATTCTGAACCGGTGCTAGGGAATATGTCCGAACTGGTGCTAGGGAATGAGTCTGAACTGGTATGTTAGTTAGGGAGCGAAGATGGAAGTCGAGATAGTGAGCTGAGGTGTCCTGTAACGTGTCACAAGTCGGGACAGGTGTCTTTGTGCATGTGGCCGAGTGACAGGTGTCGAAGTGCATGGCATTGGGTTGACACGTCCATGCACGAAAGGGCTCGGGACTCCCGAACTTAGGTGTATAAATAGACCATAGGATTTCTCACTGTGAAGTGGGTATTGTGTGTTAGCGATTTTAGAGAGCAGTCCGGACAGAGCTGAAGAGTCCGCGCAAGACAGAGCAGAACGAAGGTTTGGAATTTTATCATTATTATTTCAGGAGTATTGATACTCTAGTTAAGTCTGGTAGATACGTTTTAGTGATGGTGTTCACTTGATGTATAGGCTTGGACTAGACCTGGTTCTTCTGGTTTTCCCTGTGGATTAGGATTGTAGTGAAAGAGGTACGAAAGTACTATCCGAGATACCCTGGTCGAGTAGACATTCTTATATGTGTTGCATGATTATTTGTTGCATTTTTATATGTAATATGATGCATGCTATTATGTCACACTTTATGATGCATGTTGCATTTCATGTTCAGCCGTATCTCCTTCGAAATAGCCTTTACTATTGAGCTGTATCTCTTTTGAGATAAGCTATATCTTGTGGGGCTGCTCAGCCCTGTCTTGTGGACGCATGGATACCGAGAGTACATAGTGGCCGACGGGTCGGGAGGGCTTCGCTGATTCGGGACATTTTTGGTCCAGGATGTAATGACCCAGAGGAGTACCACGCGGCACTATCCACTTAGCGCCTCTAGACCGAGCATGTTGAGATCTTTCGTGATTCCTGTTTCTTGACTACCCTTGTATCATATCATAGCATGTGCATGTCATATAGGTTTGTATACTGATGCTTTTTTACTGGGCGTTCTTATCGCTCATGTCTTTTGTTTTTTTTTATCTTGGACACCCCATTCGCATGGTGCAGATCTCAGGTTGGATGGCTCAGGAGGAGAAGGAAGACGTTGAGTAGCCGGTTGATCTAGTTTATCAGTACTGTTTTTATTTGATATGGTTGTATCGTATATTTTGGTTTAGGTTATTATGGACTTCGATTGGGTAGTATAACTATTGTTTATTGACCGTTTCTGCAATTATCTCTGATTATTGTTATTTAAGTTAATTGCATGCTTAGCTCTTGTTTAGTAGGTGATTCTAGAACGGGTCACTCATTTATGGTATCAGAGCATGCTGATAGAATCAGTTAGGGGGTGAAAAAGTGTTTAGAAGGGAGGTTGAATAAACACTAACAATTTTCACAATCTTTTCGAATATTGATTAAGTTTGGTGATAAACTAAAACTCGGAAATCTTGTCAGTCGATATCAATCACTTAACTCTTAGTTACAAAACAATTTATAGTACTCAGTTGGACTGAAATAACTTAACACGACTGATTACAACAATATCAGTTTGTGCTTATAAGCTCTAAGTATAGTCTTAAATGATATGAATGTATAAAATAAGCATGAGCAAAGATTTCAGCAGAGTAACAGCTCAGTGGATAGTTGAGTTTTTCAAGAGTTGAGAGTTCGGAGATTCACAAGAGTTTCTCAGCTGCTCTTTCTCTGCTACTTATAGGCTTTGCCTCCAACGGTAATATTGAATGCGATTTGAATCTTTTTATCCGTTTTTTGGCACGTCAACATTCTTTTGACAATCCCACACTGCGGTTTTTCTGAAATGCGGCGATCCCACTACTAGTTGCGGTCTGCTTTTGTACACTTGTCGGTTGAATGTCTTTCTCCTAAACTGATGACGTGTACAGCTGAAAGATCAGCTGGTAGGCTGTAATTGATAAGCTTACAACTGTTTGTAGCAACTGATCAGTTTTCAACTGATCAGTCAGTTGTCTGTGTAGTTCAGTCAGCTGGTTCAGTTGCCTTTGATTATCTTCGCATTAATTTTCAGTTATGGGCAACCGATAGTTTGCATATTTTAGATCAGTTACTATCAGTCTTCTTGGTCAGTTAGTTCAATCTAGTACACGCTCAGTTTGTCAAACTTCCAAAATTCAGTTTCCAACAATTTCCCTCTTTTCGGTATTTGACAAAACTTAGAAAATATGAAATGATCAACTGAACTCATTGTAGATAAAATAACCTTTTATTGACAATTTTTTCAATGTATATATTCGTACAAAAAATAAAACAATAAAAGAATCATCTAACTGTCTAAAATAATCTTCAAAATATGCCAAATACATCAACCTCTAACCGATCTTCTACTCTTTATTTTTTTTATCGGCTGGTCCTTAATCATTTGGTTGACTAGGTCTCTTTATAGATCGCGTCTGCTAATTTTATTCTTCTTCTTCTCCCTTTTTTTCAAACGCCTCAACCTTTCTGAATATATTGCAAACTTTCAAGTTGACATTTGAAACATCATTCATCATAAGGTCTTGCATTAAATCCATTCTCTTTGTGACAAAATTTTCCGGAGAATGAAAGCGTTTGTTGAACATTTCTTGAGTATTGAAATGAGCTTCAGTTGATGCTCAGTCTTTCCGTATTTGATCCATTTGGAAGAATAGGTTCGTAATATCCTTTGTGACTTGTTGAAGACTTTTGAACTTATTCTCCTTTATGGAATCAATTTTCATAGTGTGGGCCAGTTGCGTTGATTTGATGTCAGAAATGGAAGTCATCATACTGTCAAGGTCGGTCTGAATGGCTTAAATATCATCGAATAAAGATTCAGTTGCCATTGTTATAACAGGGGACTTGAATCCAGAGGTTTCTGGTTCCTGCTCCCTGTTGTCTCGATTAAAGATCACCAAAGTCCTATCAGTTGTTTTAGTTTCAATACTAACCATTTCTGGAACATCTTCTGTTATGGCTTCCTGCTGAAGCTGTGGAGGAGAAGAGAAATTTGGATCAGCAGTGGTGCTTGAAGGCTCTTCAGTCTGTTGATCAGCTGAGACAGTAGATTGTTCTTCAGATAGTTGCCCAGCTGATACAGAGATTGGTATTTCAGTTGTTGGCACTTCAGTTGTTGGTTCAACTGACATTGTAGTCTGTTTCTCAACTTGCACTTCTTCAGATGATTTTTCGTGCAGCTGAACTACTTAAGTTTCTGTGATAATTGGTTGTTCAGTCATGGCGGTCGACTGAACTGCTTCTTCAGTTTGATTCAAAACAGCCTCTGCGGCTGGTTGTTGAATTGCGCTTGGTTCTTCAACTGGTTCTTTAGACAAGATAGTCTGCTGAATATCAGTGGCAACTGATTTAATAACTTCATCGATATGGGCCAATGATATCTCAACATTAGTATAAAGTTGAAGATCCGCAGAAAAAGTTGGATGCGCTGAAGGAGATGATTCAACATCTTTGGAAGAAGGAGCAGTTGCTGGTTCAGTTGGTCCAACAACAGGTTCCTTGGATTGATTTTGATCTAGAACTGATTGTTCAGTTGGTTCTTCAGAAAGTGAACTTTGATCATTTGCTGGGATGATCAACTCTTGATCCATTTCCCAACTCTTTATCTTCATTTGCAGTGATCGAAGATCTGTGTCCAATTGATCACGCACTGCTTTGTCATTGAAAGCGGTAGGACTAGTTGGATCATAGTTTTGTCGTAGCTTAGTGATCAGTTGTGCAAGCTTCTTGACACACACGAGATAAAAGAAGTAATTCTTCCTCTCCAATGCTTGAATGATTGAAGCAGCTTTGACCACCTTCAGAACCACATTTTCCAAAGCAACAAATTTCTCCAGCACCTTTTTGTTCTGCAACTTCTTTGCAAGAACTGCAGTTCGAAATCTGACCCACTCATTGTAGGACTTCATCTTCGATTTGACAAACTCATTGACCTCGTTCCAATCAGGTCAATGTGAGTTTGAATTGATTTTGTTGGTCTGAGCTCTTTAATCAACTTGCCCTTCTATTTGGGTCAGTTAGGTCATGAGTTATACTCAGACCTGATACTATTGCATCCACTTTTTATCATATTACTACTCCTTTAGGTCTTGCGAACGGCAATGTAGAAGGAGCAGCAATGGAGAATAGCAGAGCTTTGACTCCTGTCGATTTTGGTTTATCAACAGATTCAGTGATAATTTTCATGGATGGAGCAGTTTGAAGAGGTAACTGAACCTCAATTGATGGCTTAGTTGCAACAGCCCTCAGCGGTGTAGCCTTGATCGGCTGTCCAGATTGCATCAGCATTTCAGTTGGAATGGTTGCCAGCACAGCTACTGGTTTGGTCATGAGCGTTCTTGGCTTCTTGGAAATTTTGGGAGAAGGAGTCTTCTCAGAATCAGTTTCACTGACAATCAGTTTGGGTTTGGTTGTCTTCTTCTGAGTTGAATTCTTGATCATTTTAACTGATTTGGCTGTCTCCTGAGTTGTCCCAATCTCCTTTTTGACCTTAAGAAATTTTTCAGGAGAGATGTTGTAAGGACCGTGTATCGTATTATCGTAAATCTTATGTTGATTATCGATAATGCATGAAATTATCATGTGATTATTTATATGATGTATATCATGACAATGGAAATGAGAAAATATGTGGTGATAATGAAAGATTATATTAGAAATAGATTTGTGTTTGAAAAGTATGCTGAACCGCAATACAAAAATGACACATGTTATGGTTTTTGGCATAATCATCTGAGTATTAGTCCAAATGGGATGAGATTAATTCCATTGGAAAGCTAATACATAGTACTAAAACTTTCATGTTTTGAGTTTTGTCTAAATCCATTTAGAATTATGGGCAAAATCATCCCGAAGTGTATCGTGTGCGTTGCAGTTCCTGCACTGACACATTTTGGGAGAATGAGCATAACTCTCGCATCCAATATCCTAATTGAGTGAAGTTAGTGGCAAATGAAAGCCAAGACATAGAGCTACAACTTTTATGTTAATCACTTTTGCAAATTCGGAACCTAAAATAGCGTTTCGGCCAGAACAAGACGCGCATCCGCGCAGAACGATAAGGATGAGTTTTTGGACATGTTTATTCATTTCCTTTGCTGAAGCTTCGAGGAATAAAGTGGGAAATTGATTTCTTTTGTACGAAAGCACCTCGAAACGTTGTCCAAACACGAAACAAATTATATATTCTGAATCCTCGCGTCGAGAGCTTCCTTTTGAGGTAAGATTCTTTTGGTTTCAGCAGCTCTAAATATTAAAGTGCTGGAATAGCATGTATTTGAAGTCGAGATTCATATATGTGGTAGAATAATCGACAAGAAACAATGTTTTGAAGTCGGAATTGAAATATGTTATGATTTCAATTTGATATAAAATTTCAAAGTTTCAAAAGATATTTAAAACTTATATTGTTGATTTTGAATAATGTTATTGATTGAAATGAATATGTTATTGATGTAGATAGATTATTATATCAAAATCTTCAAGCTACATCAATTGGAAACGAAGAATCGAGGAATGTTGCGACCGGGTAACATACGACAGGTATCTGTATCATATGATATATGTTTGATTGATTTGATTGATTTCACTGAGTTGATTGAAAATACATGTCTATATGCCTTATTTGTTGAGTTGATGTGGCATACATGACATGCACGTTGAGCTATGATCCTTGGATACCCTGATATGATTTGATTTGATTCTGGGGTTTGTGAACACAATGCTATGTTTGGTATTACATGACCCTTAAAGCATAGACATTAGTGGCCCCGATGATTGATTGAGATTTGGGATTTGATGGCGCTTTGTCGATGCTATCATACGATTATCCCTGATTGAGGCCGGTGTGCCAGCTCGAGCATTGATTTGATAGCGATTCGATTGATTCTGACATATGCTCAGTGGATGGGCATTTGACCTGATACCTCCACGACATACATGCATTGCATATCATATATCATTGTTTAGATATCTGTGGTATATATTGTGGTTGCTTCAGACTGAGATTTGCTCACCCCAGACGGGGCTGTTGTTGTCTTTGTATGTGGACAATGACAGGTACTCCAGGATATCAGGAGCTTGGAGATGGTACTTCTGGAGGGAGTCACAGTTTATGTAGAGGTTTAATGGTCTTTCCCAGTATATATGTTTATGTATCTATATATCGGGGCATGTCCCAAGGATATGAGTTTGTTTGTATGTCTTTGATCTGGATTACGTGTGGGCTTGTTTTATATTGTGACATGTTGAGACGAGAATAAATTATATACTATTTTTAGTATTACAATTAAAGTTGACATGTTTTGCGCTCATTGTAAAGAAAATTTAAACTCGTTTTCCGCTGTAATTAATTAACCCTAATCAAATTGTATTGTAATAACGATTAGGAGTTAAGGGCCCCACAGATGTCCAATTTCAGCTTTTGCAACTGAACACTCTTGGCATTGAAAATCTTGAATTTTGATAACCTCTTAGAGGAGTCACCCACAAATCCCTTGCTTTTTATCAGGTAGATGAGCTGCACTGCAAATCCCTTTGATTGTTTCGAAGACTGAAACATGTTCTTCAGAAGGTTGAAGATGATACATTTCCATTGCAGTCTTTTTCCATTCATTATAGCAGTCATGACTTGAAATTTCTCCAGGGTAAGAGCAGCAAAGAATCCTGCTTCGGCTAGTAGCGCTTTGGCCACGATATCATCCAATAACTGGATTTTTGGTTTCAACTCTTTCTTGGGATCAGAAACATTGATCTTCCGTCCATTTGCAGATAGTTGAGTCTGCATCACCTCAACATCTGAAGTTTTAACCTCATAAGTATTTGCTAGCCCATCAGTAGGCAGCTGAAAAAGGTTGATGAAGGAGTCTTCATCGATTATTAGCAGCTGATTGTTGATAGTGGTAGCGATGTTGCCATCAGCAGAGATAAATCCATTTGCATAGAGATCTTGAATCTCGTTCGGATAAATATCTTGGGAAGATAATCCCCGAAAAGTCTTTAGACTAGCAGCTTCAAGTTTTAGAAATATATTCTTGACCTACTCGTCCTGGACAGACAGGACTGAATCAAAGTCGATCTCCATAGCGTTCAGAATGTGTGCTGGGACTTGATTTTCCATTTGCTGAATGTTTGGTTATCTACGATAAAGAAAGCACTGTGTATTGGTTTACTCTGTAGACTGAAAATGCTCGTAAAGAAGAACTGAAATGGAGCGGGGACAAGTATTTATGTATGTGACTGTTCAAATTTTTGGACACATGTCAGTCCAAGATAATTTGAATAAAAACGTGTATCTGTGGGGACCCGGACTCTAATTCTTTTCCTTAATCGTTATTAATATCAAATACACAATTAAGTAATGCGGGACATAAAAATTTTTTTTTCTTAAAATGCAATGCGGAAACGTAATGTACATATAAATCTAAAAGTACAAGTCCTGTACTAAATACATTTACTAGGTTCAACGACATATCAATGCTGAATCCTAATCTACTTCTAAGCCCGGATCTCCACGCTAACTAGTCCTTACTCGTTCTCTTCTTGATCCCGATCCTGTCCCACCTATTGTCATGCACACATACAAACAAGACAACAGCCGAATAACTCCGGTGAGAATTACATTCCCAGTATAAACCATGTATACATGCAATCATACAGACAATATAAAAGCATATAACAGGCGTTCATAACATGTATCAAAATCAAAAACACGAATCAAATATTCCTCGCATGTATCAAAATCCGAAACATGAATCAATATCAATAATAAATCATATTCTAAAGATGTACTATAATCAGGAACATAACTCAATATCAAGTAATGAATCACTCTCCGTGATTCTCAGACTCAGACTCGACTCAGCCCTAATCTAGGGATCCCGATCTGAATAAGAACATACACCCACCTACACTCCCGATCGGGGTGGTGGTACGTTCTTATTCACGGACTTTGGCCCTTTCCATATCGAACATCAGTAATAGACGCAACTCCAATTCTATCCACTTCGATATGACCAAACGTCCGATGTCCTGACCTATCCGTCAAAGACTATGGCACTTCCGCCATACACTATCCTGTGACAAAGTGCAATGGGCCAATGACGATTCCTCACTATCCGGCCCTTCTGTCACAAGACCAATCATTTAATACCTGCTAACTATAAATCAATAGAACAAGCATATCAATTCATTCGTTAATTTCAAATATCAATGCAATAAAATAAAGTATGTGATTTAGGGAAACTCGAGTCAAACCTCACTCGAGTTGTGCAATTCCAACTCAACATTAATTTATACATTTGTCTTCTCGGTCTGACTAAGTCGAAGTCTCTAATTCAAATCTGTCCATACTCAATCTGGCAATGACAATATCAAACAGGTACAATATCAATATACAACTCAATTAAAACCTGTTTTGATCAATACTCAAGTCAAGATATAATCTGATCAATGTCAACGATACAAAGATACAGTCTTAATCAATACCGACAATACCGAATCTGATCAACATCAATTTACGGATGTTTCGACGGCATAATAATACAGTCTCAATAACCCCGTCAATACAATATCACAGATATAATATCAGAACTCAAAATCAATAACGGTACAACTCATAATCTCAACGATAATACAAATCTGATATCGAATCTCAATCAAATCAACTCCGAAAATCATAACAATTACATATACAATATGTTCTTTGATCTGACTTCAATTATACGAGGTCTACTGTATCAGAAACACCATATATGATTCATATTTGATTCTGACAATATCATAATTTCAAATCATGTCTAAACGTAACAAAACTTACGTCCAATTGTAGCCTGCGTTGATAGGAACACAGTACTGAAGTCGGATTCAAAATTGGATCGCCGGATCGTACAAAATCATAATTCAAAACCAATTGAAATTTTTGGGGTTTCTTCAGAGCCTTTCTTGATTCCTCTCTTTCTGAAATATGAAAGATATATATACATATATATATATATATATATATATATATATAAATATAGATATATATATCACATTGCATGACAAGGAAACGTGGCTTAATCTTCACTCTGCACATCTTGCGCATATGCGCGACCATCACTGGCGCATATGCGCGAGACCTACTGGTCTCCGCGCTCAGGTGTTCTGCTACTCGCGCATATGCGCGACTTCACTCCGCGCATGTGCGCGACATTCTCTGGGCTAAAGTTATGCTTCTCGCGCATATGCGCGCGCTTCTTCGCGCATGTGCGCCCAATTCTCTGTAATCAACATTTTGCAATTCACATGCTCGCGCATATGCGCGCCCTTCGCCGCACATGTGCGCCCAAATCTCTGGAAAAGTCACTTGTGCATCTCACCCCCTCGCGCATATGCGCGCCCTGTCTCGCGCATATGCGCGAGGTCCTCTGCCTTCGCACTTGGTCTCTCGCGCATATGCGTGCCTCTCTGCCGTGCAAGTGCGCGAAGTCTACTGTAATTCACATATGCAATCATCATGCCTTTCCAAATCTAGTCTCGTCGTGACCCTTCTATAATCACATCAATTAATCAATTAATCATTTCAGATTAACAACATAATATCTCGGGCATTACAGTATCCGTGTGTAGAATATAAACGGACTATGTGGGTCCACGTTTCAAAATACTATTCATTGAAAGACAACAATTAAATGCGTACTAATCAGTCACATCACGTATTATGGAATATTTATCAATTAATTAGTTAACTTACTGGAGAAGATCAGTTAGGTCAGCAACTGAGTGATCAGTTGAAAGCTGATTCAGTTCAGTTGAAGACCGACATACTATTGTCTTTTCAGTTAACCATTTTTATACGTTATTCCCCCTCAATAAATGCATTTAATAAAAGAAAGGGTAAGAGAAGCTTAGTCTGATAAGTCAAAGGCTTTAAGTTGACTAGTGTCTCTTCATCTTCTTCTATTTCTTTAATAACAGTGTGTCTATAAATAAGAGCAAAGTCATTAGATAATAATAGTTAAACATCGATATATAGTTCAAGCGGTTCCAACGTCCCTGTTTCTGCATCAACACTCTGCCGTTTGCAGAGTTTGAAGAACACTATAGAGGAACTCGTCTGGTAAAAGGTCATGTCCACTTGGACCAAAGTACACAAACTTCAAACCATTCAACGTGATGAATTAGTTGCTACTGACAAGCAGAGAGCAACTGCAAGAAGGTATAAGAGGCGACTTGAAGTCGTCCATACTTCTGATCTTGTCACTGATGAATGTCTTATCCATCAGATGCTTATCAAAGAATGGAATGTGATGGAAAAGATCTCATCTTCAGAAGGCTTCAAAAGAGTTAACTTTCATGGATTGTCTAACTTGTTGTCCCTTTTGCAAGATGACACCGTAAGAGAATTGAATCGTGTAACCTCGATGAGATTTTATCAATAAAATAGTTGTTTTGATTCATTACTCTTTCCTTTTCTGCATTATGAACTGATATCAGTTGACAAACACTTAACTAACTGATAATGAATAATTGAATAATTATTAACTGATATATGACTAACTAAACAAAGATTAACAACAACTGACATAACAACTTTATCATTGACATAATTAAGACAAATCGATTAAACCAAGAATATTGCGAAAATGAGAAAACTTAGTCTCTGATAGAGGTTTGGGGAAGATGTCAGCTGCTTGTTGTTCAATTGGTATGTATTCGAGCTTTATTTCTTTCTTCAGAGCAAGATCTCTGATGAAGTGATGCCTGACATCAATATGCTTGGTCCTAGAGTGAAGAACTTGATATTATGTTATTGCAATCATGCTTGTATTATCACAAAAGATTGGTGATTCTTTTGCAATGACTCCATAGTATTTCAATTGTCGCTGAATCCAGAGCAGTTGGGCACAGCACCTTCCAGCAGCAAGATATTCTGCTTCAGTTGTGGAAGTTGCTATGGATGTTTGTTTTTTGTTGAACCATGAAATCAGTCTATCTCCTAGAAACTGACATGATCCACTGGTTCTTTTCTGATCTAGCTTACATCCTGCATAATCTGCATCTGAATATCCAACTAAATTGAAAGAAGAGTCCTTAGCATTCCATAAGCCAACATTTTGTGTGCCTTTAAGATATTTTAAAATACGTTTTGCAGCTGAAAAATGCGATTTCTTAGGATCTGCCTAAAATCTAGCACACATACAAACATAAAATACTATATCAGGACGACTAACAGTTAGGTACCATAATGAACCTATTAAACCTCTGTAAAATGTCGTCTCAACTGATATTCCCCCTTGATCATTGTCTAGTTTGATTGATGAACTCATAGGAGTACTTCAGCTAAACATGTTTCCATGCCAAATTTCTTAAGTAATTCCTTCGTATATTTGGTCTGGCTTATAAAAGTACCAGTTTCTAGTTGCTTCACTTGCAGACCGAGGAAAAATGTCTGTTCAACAATCATACTTATCTCGAATTTTTCTTGGATTAACTTGGCAAATTTCTCAAATAATTTGGAGTTAGTTGACCTAAAAATTATATCATCAACATATATTTGCACAAGTAAGATATGATCATTCTTTGTAAATTTTAAAAGAGTCTTATCAATTGATCCCACATTATAATCATGATCAGTTAGGAATTTTGAAAGAGTTTCATACCAAGCTCTTGGAGCTTTTTTAGACCATATAATGCTTTGTTCAAATGATAAGCATGATGAAGAGAGTGATTGATGAAACTTGGTGGTTGTTCAACATAGACTTCTTCCTGCAACTGACCATTCTGAAATGCACTATTCACGTCCATCTGGTAGACTTTAAAGTTCTTTAAAGAGGCATCGGCAAGGAACATTATGATTGCTTCCAGTCTTGCAACTGGTGCATAAGTTTCATCATAATCTATTCCTTATTCTTGCCAATATCCTTGTGCTACAAGCCTCGCATTGTTGCGCACAACTGAACCATCTTCGTTCAGTTTGTTTCTGTATACCCACTTTGTACCTATAATAGTTTTAGAAAACGGTCTTGGAACTAAGTTCCATTGTCATGGGTAAACTGATTTAGCTCTTCTTGTATGGCACTTATCAAGTTAGGATCAACAAGAGCTTCATCAGTTTTCTTAGGTTCAAATTGGGAAACGAAAGTTGAATGAATAAATAAATTAAACATTTGATTTCGAGTTCTTACCAGATTAGATGGATTACCTATCACCAATTCTGGAGGATGTGATTTCTTCCATCTGTACTCAGAATTTGTTGCTTCAAATTCATCAACTGTCTCAGTTCGTAACTAAATATTTTCTTCAGTTTCAGTTGGTGCTGTATCAGTTGGTAACTGAGTATTTTCATTTTGCTCCACCAACTGATTTTCAGTAACAATTTCTTGTTCAACTGATTGATCCACCACTTTCTGGTTCTGGTGTTTGAAAGATATTTCGATTAATGTGATTCTCTTCTTCAAAATCATCCTCCAAACTAATATCTGTAAAGCGATCAACTAGCTCAACTAGATCAGTTGGCTTATCTGTTAGCACAGATTCATCAAATACAACATGAATAGATTCTTCTACATTCAAAGTGCATTTGTTAAAAACTTTGTAAGCTTTACAAACTGAAGAATACCCAAGAAATGTTCCCTCTACAGATTTAGTATCAAAAGCTTTTAAATGGTTTTTTCCATTATCAAGAATAAAACATCTGCAACCGAATATTTTGAAATAGGAAACCACAATTTTGCGTCCATGCCAGATCTCATACGGTGTTTTCAAATGATTCTTATTAATCATTGATCTGTTCTGAGTGTAACATACAGTGTTTACAGCTTCTGGCAAAAACCTCTGAGAAATACCAAAATCAGCAATCATTGTTCTAGCAGCTTCTTTAAGGGTCCGATTTCGTCTCTCAGTTACACCATTTTTTTGAGGGGTTCTTGCTGCTGAGAGCTAATGCTTGATCCCATTATTTTCTAAAAATAGTGAAAGTTTTTTATTGATGAATTAAGTCCCTCGATCATACCTTATTCGATCAATCCCAACTGATTTTTCATTTAATAGTCTTTTGAAAAGCTTAATCAATTGCGCATCAGTTTGGTCTTTGGATTTGAGAAAAATAACCCAAGTAAATCTTGAATAATCATCCCCGACTACTAAGGTGTATTTTATTCCCCCTAAGCTCATGACTAGTATAGGACTAAAAAGATCCATATGTAGCAATTCTAAGCACTGGAAGATGATTTACAACCCTTGTTTTTAAATGAAGATCTTACTTGTTTACCAAACTGACATGCTGAACAAATTTTATCTTTTGAAAAATCTATTTTGGGCAAACCAGTTACAAGATCATGGTTACTCAGATAAGCAATAGATTTAAAGTTTGGGTGGTTCAACCTCTTATGCCACAACAAGTTTTTAGAAGATTTGGAAGCTTTAAAACAAACTGGTGCATAAGGTTGCTCAGTCCAACTGACTTTATAGGTGTTCCTGTAACGATTGTCAGTTAGGATGACCTCATCAGTTGTGTCTCTAACTTAACAAGTTTGTCTGTCGAACTGAACTGAGAATTTAATGTCGCATAACTGACTGATGCTAATCAAGTTATACTTCAAATTCTCAACTAGTAAAACATCTTTGATAGTGAAATTACCATAGATAAGCTTACCCTTACCCACAGTTTTACCTTTAGAGTTGTCTCCAAAATTGATGTTTGAACCAGTGTATTCGATAAGTTGGGATAGCAAATTTGCATCCCCTGTCATATGATGCGAGCATCCACTGTCCAGATACCAGATTGATTCTTTGTTTGTACCTATCATCTACAATAACACACAATATATAATTTTGGTACCCACATCTATTTGGGTCCTAAACTGATTAGTACTTTAGGAACCTAGACTTGGATCAGTCTAACTGACTTTCAAGTTGCTGTGTTCCAAATGGTGTTTTTCGGCTTGTGTGTGCTTGGTGTGTATGTGTAGATTAAGCAATATGAGCTTTAGCTTTGTTCAACTGGGTGTTCTGCCGATAACGTTTCTTAATTGGCTTACTGTAATAGTAATTGGAGTAACCATTAGAATAGTTCAAATATTTATTGCTGAACCTTTTTGGTGACTGACTTTGTGGGTCAGTTGAAATTTTTGGGCAATAACCAATACCATACTTTCTAGCCTTGTTTTTATTTTCAATAGGCTGTACAACTGGTTTACTTGGCTCAGGTTGTTCTTGTACAACAACTGATTTTACAAAATGAATATATTTCCCTTTCCTCAAGTTCAGTTTTTGGCTGAGTATCACTGGTGGATGTTTCATCTTGGTTACTGAACCCTAAACAAGTTTTATCAGTAACTGATTCTTGCTTATCTTGTATTTCACCTAATGCAATAGATGATTTATTTCATGCTTTAATAAGCTTAGTTTACTTTGAATTCTCAAGCATCAACTGCTGAATCATTGATTGATTCTTGCTTCTTTCAGCATTGAGCTCAGCAATCTCCCGTTTAAGACTCAACAAATCAATTGATTCATCAGTTTCAGTTTTATCGTCTTTGAGATCAGTTTTCTTTGCTCTGGCCTTCTCAAAAGATAAGGCAAGCTTGTGATACTCATTAACAATGTCATGAAGTGTAGAAACGAGTTCATTTTGTGTGAAATTAGTTGAACTAAAGTCGAATACCTGTTGACTGGTTGAATCCAGTTCTGTGTTATTAGCCATCATACACTTGACCTCTTCATCATCATCACTGAAGCAGCTCAAGCTCTCAGGTTCTGAATAATCACTATCAGATTCTGCCCATTCGGACTTTCTTTCATCAGCTAGAAGCACCTCATGCTTCTTTCTGTAAGATTTCTTGTCATCCTTAGATCTTCTCTTTTGCTCATAAGGTTTCTTTCCCTTTTCAGTTGAGCCTCGACTGACCTTCTTTGGCTTGGGACAGTCAGCAATGAAATGATTTCTTCTCATAAATCTTCCAAACTTAGGTTTTCTTTCCCTTCTTTCAGTTTTGCCATAGTTGTAGCAAGCATTAGGTTCTTCTTTGGAGTGATTTTTCTGATATTGTCTTTCGAAGTTTCCTTGACTTCTTCTCATAAATCTTCCAAACTTTTTGACAAATAATGACATAGCGTTGATTACTTTCAGTGCTACCTCTTTATTTGAATACACCTTTCCAAGTGCATTCAGTTCGTTTATTATTCCACCGATTCTTTAATCATAGTCATTCATGGATTATCTAATCTTCATCTTGATATTGTAAAATTTTTGAACGGCAACTGATAGTTTATTCAACTTAGTTTGCTCATTGCCCTCGCATAACTGAATCAGTTTCTCCCAGATTTCCATAGCAGTTCTGCACATCTTTATCTTGCTGAAAGTGACTTCATCCAGCGTTTTGTACAGAATGTCTTTAGCTACGTTGTCCAGATTGGCTTTTCTTTTATCTTCAACTGTCTGCTCATCTCTTGGCTTTTCAATACGATGTGGTGCACCTTCAGTTATGCAACAACAATGTTTGCCTTTAAT
The DNA here is from genome assembly GCF_012295235.1 of Primulina huaijiensis. Lineage (NCBI taxonomy): Eukaryota > Viridiplantae > Streptophyta > Magnoliopsida > Lamiales > Gesneriaceae > Primulina > Primulina huaijiensis. The sequence goes on from NC_133309.1 coordinate 10,091,759, forward strand.
ATTCTCATGAGTCCTTCTGTAATAACGTACCACATGTCATCGTCTTGTGCAGATAGATGAGCCTGCAATCTGATTTTCAAATCATCAAAATCCTCTCTGGAGAACATTGGAATTTTTTTGAATGAATACATGGTAATCAGTTTGTATAAAAATATTCAGGAACAAGATTTAACTGCTCTGAATATTGAGTCAGTTTAGTGATAAATTGAAACTCGGAAATCATGTCAGTCGAAATCAATTAGTTAACAATAATAGTGCAAAAATAAACTGACTGAAAGATAGAATAAAACTGAAATAAAAACACACAATATTTTACGGATGTTCGGAGATTTCAAACACTCCTACGTCACCCCTTCTATCACGAAGATAGGATATTCACTAAAAGACTTTGATCGATACAAAGAGTTATACAGACCCACTTCAATTTTGGACTTAAAAATGCCAAACTGATACTCTTATTTACAAACCGATTTACAGTACTCAACTTGACTGAAATAACTTAGCATGACTGATTACAACAATATAAGTTTGTGCTTGTAAGCTCGAAGTATAGCCTTAAATGCTATAAATGTATACAATAAGCATGAGCAAAGATTTCAGCATAGCAACAGATCAGTTGATAGTTGAGTTTTTCAAAAGTTTGGAGTTCGGAGATTCAAGAGAGTTTCTCAGCTGCTGTTTCTCTACTATTTATAGGCTTTGCCTCCAACAGTAATATTGAATGCGACTTAAATATTTCTATCTATTGTTTGCCACGTCAACATTCTTTTGACAATCGTAGACTGCGTTTTTTCTGAAATGCGGCGATCCCACTACTAGTTGCAGTCTGCTTTTGTACAGTTGTCGGTTGCATGTCCTTTTCCTTAACTGATGACGTGTACAGCTGAAAGATCAGCTTATAGGCTATAATAGATAAGCTCATAATTGTTTGTAGCAACTGACAGTTTCCAACTGATCATCAGTTGTCTGCGTAGTTCAGTCAGCTGGTTCAGTTGCCTTTGATTTTCTTCGAATTAATCTTCAGTTATGGGCAACCGATAGTTTGCATATTTTAGATCAGTTACTATCGGTCTTTTTGATCAGGTAGTTCAATCTATTACACGCTCAGTTTGTCAAACTTCCAAAATTCAGTTTCCAACACATGCATATGCTTTTTTGGATATAAATTATGTTTTGGGAATTCCATTGATCATTTGACCGTTTTCTTCCATTTTGTCTTGTAGCGATGGCTGACCACCTTGGTGATGAGAGTAGTCGTGGTAGTGTAGGTCATTGGGGTGACCAGGACGACTGTAGGCGTCATCGCGAGCATCGTCATCGTCGGGATGACCCTAGGCGTTCCGAGATGTACTGTTTCATTCAGATGGGGCCTAAGCCTTTAGTTGGTGGTGAGACTCTCGATATTGCGGAGGATTGGTTAAAGCGCATGGAGAGTTGTTTCCGTGCATTCCAGTGCACCGAGGAGCAGCAGATGGAGACCCTTGGTTTTCTTCTCGAGGGGCGTGCGCGCAATGGGTGGCGATCGACTTCTGCGCCGATAGTCCAATCCCGTCGTAGGGTGACTTGGGCTGATTCCGTGCAGCTATATTTTCCTCCAGCCCTTGTTCATGCAAACATGATTGAACTTCTAAGTCTTAAGCAGGGGAGTATGTCTGTTGACGAGTATCTACCGAATTTCTTTGAGTTGTTGCCCTTTGCTCCTCATATTAGTGGCAGTTCTGAGGCCAAGTATGACCATTTTCTTCAGGACCTTAACCAAGAGATCTTTGATCGAGTCACTGTATGCGATGATCCTACTTCTTATGAGGGGTTAGTGAACCAGTGTCGCCAGGTGGAGATCAATCTGCAGCGTGGTAGGTCTACTCTGTCTTCTCGACCTCCGAGTACTTTGAGCCCTCGATCTCAGTCTTTCAAGAAGTCTGGTTCTTCTTCTTCTGGATCTGGATCTCGATCTAGTGGTGTTTTTCGCTTTGGTAAGAAAAAGTTTTCTTGTGTGCATTGTGGGAAGAACCATCCATCTGAGTAGTGCCGAACAGCCGGAGGAGCTTGTTTTCAGTGCGTAGAGATGGGTCATTTTTAGAAATATTGTCCTCAGTTGCAAGGTGGAACAGGATCTAGTTCCGGATCTCAGACGACTGTTCAGCAGGGGACACAAGGTCAGGCAGTGGGCGGTTCGAATCTTTGACCTCGTGCCCAGGGTCAGGTATTTTCGCTGAACATGGATCAGGTTGCAGATGAGACAGGATAGTCATAAAAAGTACTTTTTGTTTATGCGGTATTCCTGCTTTTATACTTATCGATATCGGAGCATTACATTCATTCATATCTGCATGATTTGTTAAGCGTCATAAGTTACCGTATGTTTCTCTAGACGTCATTCTTTTTGTTTCTACTCTGATGGGTCATTCGGTCTTAGGGAAGCGTCTAGTGATGGGTTGTCCTTTAGATTTTGAGGATAATAAGTTGACTGCTAATCTTATGATCCTAGAGATGGAAGACTTTGATTGTATTCTAGGTATAGATATGTTGACCACCTACCGAGCTACTGTGGATTGTTACCAAAAGCTTGTTCAGTTTCGTACGACTGAGAGCTCTAGTTTGTTTTTTTATGGTGAGGGAGCACGACCTCCAATGCCAATGGTATCCGCTCTAAAAGCCTGTCGTGCTTTAGAGTCGGGCGAGGAAGGCTACCTCATCTATGCGATTGATTCGTCCATAGGTAGTGTTGATATAGATGATCTTATAGTGGTTCGTGAATTTCCTAAAGTTTTACTAGATGAGATTCCTGGTTTTCCTTCGATTAGAGAGGTGGCATTTGGCATCGAGTTAGTGCCAGGGACTGCACCAATTTCTCGTGCACCCTATTGTCTGGCTCTGTCAGAGATGAGGGAATTGAAGCAGCAGTTGGAGGATCTTCTGGATAGAGGTTTATATTCACCGAGTGTTTTACCTTGGGGAGCCCCAGTCTTGTTTGTCAAGAATAAGGATGGATCGATGCGACTGTGCATTGATTATCGCCAGCTGAATCGTGTGACGATAAAAAACAAGTATTCATACCTCGTATTGATGACTTGTTCGATCAGCTTTAGGGTACTTCTGTGTACTCCAAGATTGACGTGCGATCTGGTTATCATCAAATGAGAGTCAGAGATGTTAATATTTCCAAGACTGCATTCCGTACTAGATATGGGTATCACGAGTTTCTAGTGATACCATTCGGATTGATGAATGCACCAACGGTGTTCATGGATCTGATGAACCGAGTCTTTTGAGATTATCTGGATCAGTTTGTTGTGGTTTTCATCGACGATATGTTGATTTATTCTCAAATTGTGGAGGAGCATGCCTAGCACTTGAAGATTGCGTTGCAGATTCTTCGTGAGAAGCAATTGTATGCTAAAATTAGAAAGTGCGAGTTCTGGATTAATCGTGTAATATTCCTTGGTCATGTGATTTCCAAGGAAGGAGTTTCTGTGGATCTTATCAAGATTGAGGCAGTGATGAATTTGTCACGTCCAAAGATAGTGGCCGAGATCCGTAGTTTTCTAGGTCTGGCACGTAATTATCATCGCTTTATCGTGAATTATTTTCAGGTAGCTAGACCATGGACATAGCTTACTCGGAAGGATGTTTCATTTGAGTGGTCATCTGAGTGCGAAGATAGTTATAGAGAGCTTCGTCGATTTCTGCACCTGTTTTGGCGTTACCGTCAGGATCTGATGGTTTTAGTGTCTACACCGATGCCTCTTTGCAGGTCTTAGGGTGTGTGTTGACGCAGAATGGTCATGTGATCGCTTATGCTTCCAAATAGTTGAAATCTCACGAGGAGAATTATCTTTTTAATGATCTGGAGTTGGTAGCTATTGTGTTTGCGCTGAATATCTGGCGTCATTATTTGTGGGGACCCGGACGCTAATTCCAATTTTAATCATTCTTAGGAATTATTCAATCTATTATATAACAGGGTCTAAATTTTTTTTTTTTAAATACAAAGCGGAAACGTAATGTAAATCGATCTGAAATACATATTAAACATAAACATACAAATCTTGTATTGTCTATAATAATTCAACTAGGTCCAACTACATATCAGTGTTGAATCCTAATTTAATTCTGAGCCCGGATCTCCACGCTATCTAGTCCAGCCTCGTTCTCTTCTTGACCCTGATCCTGTCCCACCTGTTGTCATGCACACATGCAAACAAGACAACAGCCGGATAACTCCGGTGAGAATTATATTCTCAGTATAAACCATATATACATGCAATCATATAAACAATATAAAAGCATATCATAGGCATTCATAACATGTATCAAAATCAGAAACATGAATCAATATCAATAATAAATCATATTCTAAAGATGTATCATAATCAGGAACATAATTCAATATCAAGCAATGAATCACTCTCCGTGATTCTCAGACTCAGACTCGACTCAGTCCTAATCTAGGGATCCCGATCTGAGTAAGAACATACACCCACCTACACTCCCGATCGGGGTGGTGGTACGTTCTTATTCACGGACTTTGGCCCTTTCCATATCGAACATCAGTAATAGAAGCAACTCCAATTCTATCCACTTCGATATGACCAAACATCCGGTGTCTTGACCTATCCGTCACAGACTTTGGTATTTTCACCAATATCCTATCCTGTGACAATGTGCAATGTGCCAGTGACGATTCTATCACTATCCGGCACTACTGTCACAAGATTACTCATTTACAATTAGGCGTATCCGCTTATGACTCAATACATAACTCAATAATTCAAATATATCAATCTCATTTAATTGCAAATATCAATGCAAGAAAGTAAAGTATGTGATTTTGGGAAACTCGAGTCAAACCTCACTCGAGTTGTGCAATCCCAACTCAACATTAATTTATACCTTTATCTTCTCCGATTGACGAAGACGAAGTCTCGAATTCAACTCTGTCCATATCCAATCTGGCAATGACAATATCGAATATATACAATATCAGTATATAACTCAATTTAAGACATGTTCTGATCAATACTCACAATATAATCTGTCAATATCAACGATACAACGATACAATCTCAATAACTACAGAATCTGATCAATATCAATTTACGGATGTTTCGACGGCATAACACTACAGTCTCGATAACCCCGTCAATCTCAACATCACAGATATACTACCAGAACTCATAATCAATATCGGTATAATTCATACTCTCAACAATAATAGATCATACTCTCAATTCAGTACAATCTCTATCATAACCGTTCTGAAAATGTTATCAATTGCATACACAGTCTGTTCTTCGATCTGACTTCAATTATATACTGATCAGTAAATCCAGAACACATAACAATAATCAAATCTCAATTCATAATCAGTAATGATACAAATCTGATATCAAATCTCAGTCAATTTCTTCCAAAAATCATAATAATTCTATACAGTACTCGTTCTTCAATCCGATTTCGATGATACGATGTCTACTATGTCAAGAACAGCATATATGAATCATATCTGATTCTGACAATATCATAATTTCAATTCATGTCTAAACGTAACAAAACTTACGTCCTGTTGTAGCCTGCGTCGATAAGAACACAGTACTGTACTCAGATTCCAAATCAGACGGACGGATCGAAATATAAAGGCGTAAGGATTTTCAACCTTTCTTCCCTCGAAGCTTCTCTCGTTCTTTCTGAATTCAGAATTGAAGTATGTATATATATATATATACATACACGTAACATGCAACAAGGCAAATGGCTCATCCTACATGCAACACGTCTCGCGCATATGCGCGACCTTCCTCGGCGCATATGCGCGAGACATTCTGTCTCGGCGCGTAGCCTCACGGCAGCTCGCGCATATGCGCGCCCCACTTCCGCGCATGTGCGCGAGGTTCTCTGGAATTCACATTTGGCTACTAGACACCTCGCGCATATGCACGCACTGACACCGCGCATATGCGCGGGGTCTTCTGCCCAATTCGCACATGGCTCACGCATCAAGTCGCGCATGTGCGCGAATGCACTACCCTCGCACATACTTTGCGTCTTTTCTCTTCTTTCCCGATCTAGTACTTTCCGTCTATAATTACCGTGATTAATCAATAACTCATTTCAGATTAATCTCAGATTACGGTAATCAAATCTCGGGCATTACATTATTTGTATGGTGTTTAGTTTGAAATTTTTACTGACCATAAGAGTCTGAAGTATATGTTGACTCAGGCTGATTTAAACATGAGACAACGTCGTTGGATGGATGTACTTAAGGATTATGACTGTGTTATCAAGTACCATCCACGTTCTGCAAATCTCACAGCCGATGCTCTTAGTCGCGAGGTGAGAGTTTCTACACTTCAGGCCAGTGCTATGTCTAGTGTTGTCCAAGATTGTTGTTCGTTCGGGTTTAACTTAAAGAATTGGAAGGGTATGGAGAGCATTCGTGTTTCTATAATTTTATCTGAGCCAGCTTTGTTCACTCGGATTTGAGATGCTCAGATGTCTGATCTCAACACCTAGAGATTAGCTCGGTTAACTAATGGAGATAGTGGTTTCCACTATCGGTTTGATGGCCTTCTGTGTTTGTCTAGTCACGTTGTAGTATCAGAGGATGACACTTTGAGGGAAGAGATCTTGTCTCAGGCTCGTCGCAACAAGTTGAGTATTCATCCTGGAAGTAACAAGATGTATAAAGACTTGAGAACACGATTTTGGTGGAAAGAGATGAAGAGCAGCGTGTATCAGTTTGTCTCCAAGTGTCTAGTTTGTCAACAGGTTAAGACAGAGCACCGTCGACCTGGAGGATTATTGTTGAATCTACCTATTCCTGAGTGGAAGTGGGAATATCAGGATGGACTTCAAGAGTCACTTGCCATTATCTTCGAGGAACAATGATGCCATTTGGGTAGTGGTGAATCGACTCACCAAGTCTGCTCATTTTCTGCCATATAACCGTGATTTCACTTTCGATCGTATGGCTCGATTGTACATTAAAGATAATGTACGTTTACATGGAGTGCTAGTCAGTATTGTCAGTGACAGAGATCCTCGTTTACCTCACGGTTTTGGGGTAGTTTCCAGTCAGCATTGGGCACTGCACTGAGTCTGAGTACTGCTTATCATTCGAGCCTTCATCAATGTAACCGAATTCTGGTTGCCATCTCCAGATCCATGGAATTCCAAATTCTATAAAGAATAGACATAGAGTCTTGCCATCAATCCAATGTTCTGAAAAAGATTTTATAATACTTGGGGAAACATTTAACCAAGTATTCATGGGTTTTATGAAAACCTCGGGCAAAATTTTTGCTGATGGACCAAATATTTTCCACTATATTAAAAACCAATTAGGAATTGGATAATGGAAAACATTTTCACAGATTTATAAAAACCATGTATGTTTTATTTTCTCATTTTCATAAAATAGAGTTTTATTAAAACTCTTAACATAATCTCAAAAGTTATATTTAAAACTAAATTCTCAACATAATCCCAAAAGTTAAATTTGAAACTCATTTGATGACTTTGGGAATAAAATTCTTTTTCCACTAATGGAGATATTCCGCATTCTTCAATAAATATAATCTTTTTGATAATAAACTTGGAGAAGTTATAACTTCCTTTCTGTTGAGTATTACTGAAAAAGTGAGTTATTTCAACACTTTTTGTAGATAATAGAAGATTTTCATAAAATCCTCTTTGCTTGTAAGCACCATATACATATGATGTATTGGTTAAGTATCTTTCCATGATAGTCCATGGAGTTTTTTCCCATTGGGTATCTCTTTCTTCTATGAGAAAAATTAATTCACGATGTTTTGTCTCTATATAAAAGACAGAATCACCTTCATCATCTTTAATGATGTTAGCATATGATGCTTGAGACTGAGAATCAGTATTACTTCTCTGTTTCTGTTTCAAGAATTTTTGAAATTCATTGTATATCTCATTTTGCTCTGTATTACTGGAAGATGAACTAGATAAGTTCTGGGCTATTAGCCTTTGTTTACCGTGCTGTGCTATAATATTAGGGTGTTTTCCCCTACCACCTCTTCCTCTATAAGAGAAATCTCCGCGACCTCGAGAATTCATATCTGTGAATAGAAACATTAAGATAAATATTCTCGGGTTAAGAAATCTGGTAAGTAATTTCAATCTTTATTAGACATAAATTTTGCAGATTTGCAATCAGTTTTTATAATAAACTTTTGATTATATAAATCATCTTGAAATTTTAAAATACATCTAACAATGGCTAGTATTTATTTCGCCGCTGTAGAATAATTTTTCTAGGCATTATTCCATTTCCCAGAATAAAAACGAATCAGATATTCCTGTTTAGTTTGGGGATCTTTTTGTTTCAAAAATCCACCAAAACCTATATCAGAAGCATCTGTTTCTACAATTTTATCCCATTGAGGATTAGCAAGCATAAGACAAGGAAGATTTTTAACATTTTCCTTTATATTTTTAACAGCTTCAGTATGTCTATTAGACCAAGGTAAAGGATTTTTCTTTGATCTATCATATAAAATAGCTGAATCATTAGTAAGATTTTTAATATAAGGAGAAATATAATTTAAACTTCCTAAAAATCTTTGTAACTAAGTTTTATCAGTTATAATATCAGTAAATTTTGAACCAAATTCTATACTTCTTTGTATAGGAATTATTTTTCCTTTTCCAATCATATGACCAAGAAATCTAATATTTGTTTGGAACAAAATCATTTTAGACTTGGATATTACAAGACCATTTTTTATAACAATATTTTTAAACATTTCTAAATGTTAAAATGTGTTTCAATATCATTTGAAAAGACAAATATATCATCAATATAAACAATTATAAAATTGCTTTAATTATAAAAAATATCATTCATAATTTGTTGAAATTCTGAAGGGGCATTTTTAAAGCAAAAGGGCATAACTGTCCATTCATAATAACCTATTGGAACAATAAAAGCAGTTTTATATCTATCATATTCTTTAATTTTAATCTGCCAAAATCCTGATTTAAAATCGAATTTTGAGAATATAATAGCATTAACAAGTCTATCTAATAAATCTTTTTTTATTATGAATAGGATGCTTAATCCATTTCAAAACCTTATTAAGAGGCTTATAGTTAATGACTAATCTAGAAACTCCTCTTTCCTGCTCAGAATGTTAATTAATATAAAAAGCAGTACATGACCAAGGAGATTGAGAATGATTTATTAAACCTTTATCTAATAAAGAATGAATCTCATTCTTATATAATTCAAAATATTCAGAATTCATTTGACAAAGACGAGCCTTGGTAGGAATATTTGTTTCCTTAAAATCTTCTTCATATGGAAGAGAGATTATATGTTATTTTTTATTCCAAAAAGTATTTGGAAGATCATTACATATTTCTAATGAAAATTTATTATAAATAAATTTAATATTTTTTTGTAATTTAATTTTTTTTAATGTATCATCGTTAGAATTTTAACTTATTCTTTTAAAAAATTAATTTGAAAATTTTTTCTATAAATCTTTTCATGTAATTCATTTAATTTTAATTTGTGTAGAAAAAGAAATTAGATTAGATTTGAACAGCGATTTTATTTATACTTTTTCAGCGATCGAGGCTCTCTCTCAAAAAGCCTTCGAATTTGGGAAGAGCCGCCCGGAAACAATTATTCTTGGTAAATCATTGCGTACATTTGTATATTTGTGTGTAATTATGCTTGTGATATTGATGGATTTTAAGCATATTACGCTCGCAAATTCCTTGTTTTTTTGAAATATTTCCCTGGATTTTTGTTTCTATTGCCAGATCTCGGTGTTTTGCATTTGTTTTGATTTTCGTCACTCTTAGAATGTTTTGATTTTGTGTAAAAATCAAATTGTGCGAGTTGGTGAAATTTTCCAGCTATTATTTTTTTGTTATCGTAATTGGCATTTCTATTTTGGGATAAAAGGCTGAGATCCGGAAGTTTTCTATAAAGAAGTTACAAAGGGAAAAGTTTTCCCGTTCGATATTGTTGACGCTTTTGCTTTGGCATTTGGCTATTGAAAGTGGCGAGTTACTTGTATTAGGGTTTTCCAGAGTTTGGTGTGAATACTTACTTCCGTTAGGATTTTCAGGGTTTGGGAGCTGGACTGATTCTGATATTGGGATTTTCAGGATTTGGGGTTGTATTTCGTGAGATTTCATGTGTTATTTCAAATATCTAGAAAATTCTAGATATCAAGTTTTTGGCAGTCTACTTCTGTGTTTATGGTTTTGTTCTTTGTACAATTCTTTAATTATAATACCTAAATCTCCCTTCATTTTAATTTTTTCCCACTTTTGTGGTGAAGCTTTTAGCTCCATGAAAACACAATGTCGACTGTGGATGAGCCATTGTATCCAATAGCAGTATTGATAGATGAGTTAAAGAATGATGACATTCAACTACGATTGAATTCTATCCGCAGACTTTCCACAATTGCACATGCACTTGGGGAGGAGAGGACCCGAAAAGAGTTGATTCAATTTTTAAGTGAGAACAATGACGACGATGACGAGGTATAGCTTGTTATGGCCGAGGAATTGGGTGTATTTATTCCCTATGTTGGAGGAGTGGAGCATGCACATGTGTTGCTTCCTCCTCTGGAAATCAAAGAGCTTTTCTGACAAGATATAAATCCTAGAGCTTATATCAGAACTAGTAATGTGACATCGTCCTTATCACCTCAGAAAGACAAAACGACAGAGTATTTTCCTGACCAGGCACACAAGATTAATCGGGACAGCGAGTATGACTCTAGCCCGACTATTTAAGGAGGGAGTGATGATACCCCGGAATGTCCCGAGCCATGGAGCAGGGACATGTAGCCGGGCCAGGGATAAGTGCCTGGGTCAGGAGTGTAGACTATTCTCGGGCCAATAAGACGACGACCCGATTGGAAAACCGGATCTTAAGCCACCCGGGACGTTGAAAGTACGGTTTGAAGAATTTGTGAAGAGGCCAGTCAAAAGGCCGAGCCACTGAATACCCAGAGCATCGCCTTCCCGGGCCATTGGATGCCCGGGCCAAATGAGTGCTGCATTTAATTGCGGCCATAAAGTAGAGTGTGTGCAACCGACCTATCTCTGACACCAATGAAAGTGGTAGACAAAATCAGGTGGTCTGGATGTGACTAGTATGAGATTTGACGTGTCAGAACAATAGGCTATAATCAGCCGCCCTACTATAATTAATTATTAGCACAAATAACGAGGTCATCATTACATTCTCCTACTATAAATATTAGGTTCCTTCTTTGCATTTACTATCTATTGACACATTAAATGCTCTCATTTATTACTCATTTACTCCCCATCTTCCACACCAATCACACAGCCCTCACTGGGTTACATTGGTTTCTTGCTTGAGTTCCTCACTGACTTAAGCATCGGAGTGGTCACGCCGAACATCTCTCCGGCGCCCATTCACGTGATTACTCTCTTTGTTGCAGATCCTTGTATCATTATCCAGGAAGCAAGCTTTCGGTCCAGGCATCTTGTTCTCATTTTCCTTCATTATTTTGATAGTAGATCCGGCGGAGCACTCAACCCGGCTCGTCCATTTCACTCGGATTACATCATTGGCGCCGTCTGTTGGAAATAGAGTTCTAAGACGTTGATATGGATCCTACCAGAAGGACGAACCAAGACACTTCTCGGATTCAGGAAGAGAATAACATACATCTTTCTGGTGCAGGTGGCCCGCCACTTACTGGCCCCCGGCCAACTATTAACATGACACCCGAGAACTTGGCAAAAATTGTATCTGATGCTGTGGAGGCAGCATTGGCAAGAAGGCCCATCGCTAATCATTCTACTCGGCCAGAGCAAGAGCAAGAGCATGTGCAAAAGGACCAGGAGGAAGAGAGAAGGGAGAAGGAGAGGGAATCAAGTGCAGGCTCTGAGTCTCCTATTGTGGCAGAGGAGTTAGAAGAATTGAGAAAGAAGGTGAGAGTGTTGGAGGGGCGAGTTGTTTCTAAATGCGGTACACAAATCATCAAGGGTTGCCCATTCTCTGATACCATCGTCCGGGAACCACTTCCCGGGCATTTCATGTCAGCCAGGGTTAAGGATTATGATGGGAGTTCCGATCCTGAAGAGCATCTGGCCAGATTTGAAAATATGGCCATGCTACACTGTTATGGGGATCAGATTAAATGCAAAGTATTTCTGACAACCTTGATAGACTCGGCCCAAAGATGGTTTGAAGGGCTAGCACCTCAGAGCATTCACTGTTTTGAGGATTTTCAAAAGGTATTCTTGCATCAGTTCAGCAGCAGCATTATAACCTAAATTATTTATTTAGCTATTTTATGATTTATAGACTTTTAAAATTAGCATTTGTCTGTTTTATTTAAATTAAGGGATTTGTTAAAGTTAGTATGGATTAAATTTTTAATTAGTATTTTTAATTAGTTAATTAAGCAAAATCTTTCCCCTAAATTCTATCAAACTCACGCACACGAACACTCTTTTAACACACACACAAAATCACACGCTACACACACACACTTACACGGTTTAAACACACACACAATTACGTTTCAGTTTTTATTTTTAAAAGAGAAAAACCTAGGGTTCTTCAAGCTTGTATCAGCCTCCCCTCTCCTTCGATTTATCCAGCAACTTTTATGTAATTTCGCTGCTAGAAAATAGTGCTACGTTCGTTCCGGATCAAGCCTCACACCGTTTTCGCTTTGGTATCGCCGTATCGTGAGTTTTTCACATCAAAAGGCATGTATAAACTTTCTTGTTCGTGTCGATCTTGTCAAAGTATTAAATTTTGACGTGTTTTGTATGAAAACGTGTGTATGCTACGTAGGAGTTTGAGCAGAAAATTTATTGGATGCGTTTTGAAATACTTTTCAGATTTAAAATTTTGAACTCTACTGTACTTTGAATTATTGTGACTTTTTGGTCAAGAATTTGCGAAAACTTTCAACATATAAAACGTAGAACTTTTTGATACCTTTTATTTGACAGTAAATTCTAAATATTTGAATAAGAAATGAGTGAGTTATTGTTGTTTTTTTAGGACTGTTCAAACTGCGTTTTCTGAAAATATAGGCTATTGATGTATTATTTAAGTGTTTAAGTTGCAGGCTTCGTTGGGCATCGTCGGGACAGTAGTAAAAAGTTTTGACATGTGGTGGGAGGTATTTAGGCACCATTTATTGTGGTGTTTTAAGTCGGGGATTGCTTGAGAGACAATAGAAGTAGTAGGAAGATAATGGTGACGAATTTTTGAATTTGTATCGTGTTTTTCTTGATTGTCGATGTTGGAATTGTTTGGATTGTTGGCACGGGTTGGAGTCAATACCCTAGCGTCCTAGGATGGGTCTCGAGATTTCGATTCTTAGTCTATTCGGTTGAGTTGGGAGAAATAAGCATAGTATAAGATTTTCCGCAGGTTTGATTTCATCCGAGGCTAGCTGGAGCCTTGCACGGACCCTGGCACGGGTTCTTTGCCCTTGTTTCTTTCGAAGCGCCATTTTCCGGTGCCTACACGGACCCTAGCACGGGGTCCGCGTCCTTCCTTATTTTCAGTGTGTCTTTCCAGAGCCTACACGGACCTAGAGCCGGACATGGGCACGGGGTCCGTGTACCTCCTGTTTGGGAATAGTTTAGGCTTCTCTTTGAGATTTCTTTTGGGGTTCTATACCACGGTTTAATACGATGATTAAACGAGGTCAAGTCCCAAGTGATTTAGAATGTCATAAGCTATTTATTTAATTCGGTGGTGAGAGTGAGCTACCTCAGTCTAAGTTATGCAAAATAAGTATTTGAACTCATGTTAGTATGTGCAGCAGTGGCCCCAAGCGAGATCCAACGAATCCTTCAACGCCAAGTAAGTAAGTTCGACGTGCAAAGAAAATATTTTTAAGTTTTTGAGGTATGCCAAATGTCTTGTGACCAAATTTTGTATGGGATTGGAAAGCGGTAAAGTATGACGAGGACCAATCCACCTCGTTAAATTATGAACGGGTTTAGATCAGGATTGGAAAGCAGTAAAGTATGAACATGGACCAATCCACCCGTTAAATTATGAATGGGGATCTCATGTATGTGGCAGTGGATCTTCTATGTTAGCCCAGTACTGTGGTTTAGTCTGATCACGCGTAATTATGTATGGGTCACTTGCTTTGAAACATGCCTCTATGCAAAATGATGAAGTTTATGTATGTACAAGTTTGCAAGCATGTTTAAGAAAACTTTCACGTCATGGCACATTTATGTTATGTATGTAAGCTCAAGCTGTTATACGCATGTTAAAGTTTGTAAGTATGTACGCTCTATTTTAAAGTTGCATATGGTTTTATTACGTAGTACTCGTTACTTCCAGTTTATATGTGTTGAGTCTTTAGACTCACTAGACTTGATCGATGCAGGTGAGGATGACTATGAGGAGACGAGGGGTGGGGACCAATGAGCCATCTTGGACTGAGCAGGAGTCTAAACCCGAGGACCGCCCATGTTTTTAAGAAATTATGCAACGTTTCAAGTACTCTGATTTTCATGTTTTTTTAACGATGTTTCATCTAGTATTTTCCTTTAGAAAATTTATTGGCGATCTCTTTTATTGCAAATATTTTGGTTGAACAGTTGGTTGATGACCCAAATATTTTGGTACGTTACAATTGGTATCAGAGCGATGTTCTTGTAAAGGGTTATGCCTACTGCTAGTTGCGAGAAACTCACGAAGCCACACCTCAAGTCTGTAAGTTTTAAGGTTTTAAATTATTTCATGTTGTAAGCATCAAGTCATGATTTCAGCATGTGCATATTTAAATTAAAATTATGTGCATCTTATGTTATGATATTATGTGCATGCGTGTTGGGTTTACGTGTTGGGTAAATGTTGGAACAATATGCCTCCCAGACGTAGGATTGGGCGTGGAGCAGGCGATGACAATAGGGAAGCCCAGGATGGGTAGAGGGTCACTCCTCCTCGCCCACCCCCAGTTATGCAGGCTCAGATTCTTGCAGGGATGACCTAATTCTTCGCACAGTTTGTGGGGAACCAGGCGGTAGTGGGCTCGGGGGCGTGGCCTAGACCAGAGGTGGTGTACGATATGTTCAGGAGGATGAAACCAAAGGAGTTTTCGGGGACCACCGACCCGATGATAGCTGTAGGATGGATTAAGTCCATCGAAGTAATTTTTGATTTTATGGAGCTGTCAGACGCCGACCGGGTCAGTGCTCCACGTTCCTTCTGTCAGGGGACGCCAGACTAGGGTGGGAGAGTGCGACATTATCAGTTAATTTGCAGACGTTGACTTGGAATGGTTTCAAGGAGGTTTTCTACTCCAAGTACTTCAATGAAGAAGTACGCTCCCGCCTGACCAGGGAGTTCATGACATTGCATCAGGGAGACAGCAGCGTATCTGAGTTTGTGAGAAAGTTCGAGAGAGGGCGTCACTTTGTATCCATGATTGCGAAGGATGCCCGAGAGAAGGTGAGGCAATTTATTGATGGGTTGCGGTCGATCTTACGTCGTGACGTGAGGGTTGCTGGTCCTATTACTTATGCAGTTGCTGTGTTGAGAGCTTTGACGGCAGAGCAGGACGAGAGGGAAATTAAGGTCGATAGGCAGGGCAAGAGGCCCTATCAGGCACCTTGTCTTGAGGAATCTTTGTAAGTCATTAAGAAACTTAGGATTAAGTGGATATGAGTACTGGAATTAGGTTATCTAAGACTACTTGGGTTGTGTAAGTTTCAATTTCAAGTTTATGAAAGAGATGTTCATGCGGGGATATTGGGTGAAATAAAAACAAAAGAGAATTAGTTGTATTTAACATAGGTTACCAATGGACGAATATTAAGATTTTCTATCGAGTAAGAAATCTAAAATTTTTATATGATGATTCTATAATTCTATGGGTTATAAGTGAAGTTGAATTATTAGAGTTAGTTCATCATTATTAGGGGGAAACTTATTAATTTTTATACGTTAGAATGAATTATGTATTGAGGATATGTCAAAGTGTGACGTTCGTTCCAATGAGGAAGGTCCAAGTATCTTAGGCCTCAACTATAATGTAATTGAGAAGGAAATAGTTTAAGCATGTGTTTGATGATATGAAGGTTTTATTATTTAAGTAGAAGATCGATATTGTATATTTTGGAGTTTTATGGATTAATGTTACTCGAAATTTAAGATTAGCAACAATTTTATATTTGGGATGTACATGTAAATAGCTAAGTTGCGTAAGTTTGGTGTCGTAAGGTAAAGATTCGATTCAAGGATTGTAGGTCAATATTATTATGGGGATTAAGATAAGGTTTAACATTTGAGTGTAGTACAAAGGATAGAAGTTGATCAGTAACTTTTGGTGCTAAGATTTGTTAGGTTGAACTGCATAAATGCTAATGTAATAGATCGATGAACATTGCTGGTATAGTATAAGGAAAGTAAGATACGATAAGTTTGAACCTCCATTTTTTATATTGGGAATTGTGAGAAAAGTCAGAATTCGAGGTCATAGTAAAGTAAAACTAAGACAGCCTTCCAAAGCAGATACGAGCATTACGAGTTCTTAGTGATTCCGTTTGGACTGACAAATGCCAGCGATTTTTATGGACATCATCCACCCCTTAAATTATGAACAGGGATCTCATGTATGTTGCAATGGATCTTCCTTGTCAGCCCAGTACTGTGGTTTAGTCTGATCAGGCGTAATTATGTATGGGTCACTTGCTTTGGAACATGCCTCTATGCAAAATGATGAAGTTTATGTATGTACAAGTATGCAAGCATGTTTAAGAAAAGTTTCACGTTATGGCACGTCTATGTTATGTATATAAGCTCAAGCTCTTATACGCATGTTGAAGTTTGAAATATGTACGCTCTATTTTAAAGTTGAATATGGTTTTATTACGCAGTACTCGTTACTTCCATTTTGAACATGTTGAGTCTTTAGACTCACTAGACTTGATCGATGCAGGTGAGGATGACTATGAGGAGACGAGGGGTGGGGACAAATGAGCCATCTTAGACTGAGCAAGAGGCTAAACCCGAGGACCGTCCATTTTTTTAAGAAATTATGCAATGTTTCGAATGCTCTGATTTTCATGCTTTGTTTACGATGTTTAATCTAGTATTTTCTTTTAGCAAACTTTATTGGCGATCTCTTTTATTGCAAATATTTTTGTTCAATAGTTGGTTGATGACCGAAATTTGAAAGTTTATTTTGTATTTAAGAAAATTTTTATTTTTCTTCAAAATTTAAAGTAGATAAAAGTACGGTACGTTACAGTTGGTATCAGAGCATTGTTTTGTAAAGGGTTATGCCTACTGCCAGTTGCGAGAAGATCACGAAGCCACACCTCAAGTCTGTAAGTTTTAAGGTTTTAAATTATTTCATGTTGTAAGCATCAAGTCATGATTTCATCATGTGCTTATTTAAATTAAAATTACGTGCATTTTATGTTATGATATTATGTGCATGCGTGTCAGGTGCGCCCCGTTACTTCTGTCAGGGGACGCCAGACTATGGTGGGAGAGTGCATCAGTATAAGTTAATTTGCAGACGTTGACTTGGAATGGTTTCATAGAGGTTTTCTACTCCAAGTACTATAATGAAGAAGTACGCTCCCACCTGACCAGGGAGTTCATGACGTTGCGTCAGGGAGACAGCAGCATATCTGAGTTTGTGAGAAAGTTCGAGCGAGGGTTTCACTTTGTACCCCTGATTGGGAATGATGCCCGAGAGAAGCTGAGGTATTTTATTGATGGGTTGTGGTCGATCTTGCGCCGTGACGTGAGAGTTGCTGGTCCTACTACTTATGCAATTGCTATGTTGAGAGCTTTGACAGCAGAGCAGGATGAGATGGACATTGAGGTCGATAGGCAGGGCATGAGGCCCTATCAGGCACCTTGTCTTGAGGAATCTTTGTAAGTCATTAAGAAACTTAAGATTAAGTGGATATGAGTACTGGAATTATGTTATCTAAGACTACTTGGGTTGTGTAAGTTTAATTTCAAGTTTATGAAAGAGGTGTTCATACTGGGATATTGAGTGAAATAAAAACAAAAGGTAATTAGTTGTATTCAACATAGGTTACCAATGGACGAATATTAAGATTTTTTAACGAGTAAGAAATCTAAAATTTTTACATGAGGATTCTAGAATTCTATGGGTTATAAGTGAAGTTGATTTATTAGAGTTAGTCCATCATTATTAGGGGGAAACTTATTAAGTTTTATACGTTAGAATGAATTATGTATTGAGGATATGTCAAAGTGTGACATTTGTTCCAATGAGGATGGTCCAAGTATCTTAGGCCTCAACTATAATGTAATTGGGAAGGAAATACTTTAAGCATGTGTTTGATGCTAGGAAGGTTTTATTATTTAAGTAGAAGATCGGTATTGTATATTTTGGAGTTTTATGGATTAATGTTACTCATAATTTAAGATTAGCAACAAATTTATATTTGGGATGTACTTGTAAATAGCTAAGTTACGTAAGTTTGGTGTCGTAAGGTAAAGATTTGATTCAAGGATCGTATGTCAATATTATTATGGGGATTAAGATAAGGTTTAACTTTTGAGTATAGTACCAAGGATAGAAGTTTATCAGTAACTTTTGGTGCTACGATTTTTTAGGTTGAACTGCATAAATGCTAATGTAATAGATCGATGAACATTACAGGTATAGTATAAGGAAAGTAAGATACGATAAGTTTGAACCTCCATTTTTTAATATTGGGAATTTTGAGAAAAGTCAGAATTCGAGGTCATAGTAAAGTAAAACTAAGAAGCCTTCAGAACCAGATATGGGCATTACAAGTTCTTAGTGATTCCGTTTGGTCTGACAAATGCTCCAACGTTTTTTATGGACATCATTAACCGAGTATTTCAACCCTACCTAGATCAGTTCATCATAGTGTTCATTGACGACATCCTTATCCACTCGAAGAGCCATGAGGAGCACAATCAGCAATTGGGTACAGTTTTGCAGATCTCGCAGAGTCGCAAGTTGTTTGCAAAATTTAGTAAGTGTGAATTTTGGTTGGAGAAGGAATCATTTTTGGGTAATAAAATATCTAGTAGTGGTATCAAGGTGGATCAAGCTAAGGTAGAAGCAGTTAAAGAATGGGTTGAGTCGAAGAATGCGTCAGAGATCCGCATTTTCCTAGGCCTAGCAGGTTACTACAGGAAATTTGTTCAAGAGTTTTCTTCGATAGCAACTCCACTCACTTCATTGAAAAAGAAGAATTCCAAATTCATATGGAGTGATGAATGTCAGAAGATCTTTGATACTTTGAAGCAAGCTCTCATTTCAGCACCAATGCTAGCCATGCCAGCAGGGCAAGGCCATTTTGTGTTATACACCGATGCATCTAAGCTCGAGTTAGGCGCAGTGTTGATGCAGCATGGTCGGGTTATAGCTTATGCTTCCAGGCAGTTGAAAGTGCATGAGAAACACTACCCAACTCATGATCTTGAGTTAGCCGCGGTAGTCTTTGCGTTGAAGATTTGGAGACACTACTTGTATGGCGAGAAATGCCAGATATTTACTGATCACAAGAGTCTCAAGTATTTCTTCACGTAGAAAGAACTGAATATGAGATTGAGACGGTGGATAGAGTTAGTGAAGGACTACGATCGCGGAATTAGCTACTATCCGGGGAAAGATAATATTGTGGCAGATGCCTTGAGCCGAAAGGTTGCTGTCATAGGATAGTTGTCAGTGCAGAGACCTCTTTAGTCTGAGATTCAGAGATTTGGCCTAGAGGATTATCATAAGGGCAGAACTCCTAAGCTCTCTAATCTGATAGTCTTGTCTTTTGTGTTAGACCGAATCCGTGCAGGTCAGTCTTCAGATGAGCAGTTACAGAAATGGCGACTGAAGGATGAGGCCAAGGGCAATGTACTCTACACAGTGTCTTATGGTATTGTGAAATACAGAGGTATAATGTGGGTGCCTAGTGTGGATTCGATCAGAGAGGATATTCTGACAGAGGCACATGCATCTCCGTATTCCATTCATCCAGGAGGTACCAAGATGTACAAAGATTTGCAGATTTTGTATAGGTGGTCAGGTATGAAGAGAGACATCCGCCGATTTGTATCTGAATGTCTCACTTGTCAGCAGGTGAAGGCAGAGCATCAGAGGCCAGCAGGGATGCTTAAGCCACTCCCTATCCCGAGTGGAAATGGGAGAACATCACCATGGACTTCGTTGTTTGTTTGTCGAGGTCAGTCAGATGATCCAATTTCATCTGGGTTATAGTGGATCGACTCACTAAGTCAGCGCACTTCTTGCCGTTGAAGACGACTTTCTCCATGACGTAATATGCGGAGCTTTATATAAGGGAGATAGTAAGATTGCACGGGATCCCAGTTACTATTGTGTCCGACAGGGACCCGAGGTTCACATCGTCTTTTTTAGAAGAGTTTACACTATTATAACGTGGGGATGAAGTTGCTATTCAGTAAAACTTTCCACCCTCAGACAGATGGCCAGTTTGAGCGTGTGATCCAGATTTTGGAGGATTTGTTGAGAGCTTGTGTGATCGATTTCCATGGGAATTGGGAATCAAAGCTACCTCTAGTGGAGTTTATCTACAACAACAGTTTCCAAACATCTATAGGTATGGCTCCCTATGAGGCATTGTATGGAGGAAGTGCAGATCGCCGATTCATTGGGATGAAGTCCGTGAAAGAGCAGAACTTGGTCCAGAGATTGTTTAGCAGACTGCAAATGTGGTGGTCAAGATTCGAGACAGGATGAAGACCGCCAGAGTCACCAAAAGAGTTATGCTCACAAGAGAAGAAGGGATCTCGAGTTTGCCACCGGAGATCATGTCTTCATAAAAATAGCACCTATGAAGGGTGTTATGTGATTTGGGAAAAGAGGCAAGCTGAGCCCGAGGTTTATTAGACCGTTTGAGATTCTTGACAGAGTTGGGACACTAGCTTATCGTGTTGCCCTTCCGTCGAATCTGGTCGAGGTACACAATGTGTTCCACGTATCGATGCTGAAGAAGTACCTAGCTAACCCTTCGCATGTTTTGAGCTATGAGCCATTGCAACTTGCTTCAGACCTGTCATATGAGGAAAGACCCGTCCAAATCCTAGACAGACAGGATCGGAGACTTCGGAACAAGGTGGCCAAGTTGGTCAAAGTACGTTGGCAAGATCAATTAGTAGAGGAGGCCACTTGGGAGACCGAAGCAGACATGAGGATTTGCTATCCGAAATTGTTTGGTTAGATGTAATTTCGAGGACGAAATTTTTATAAGTGGGAGAGGAACTGTAGTGCCCAAAATCAGTACACGTAAATTCCATTCATTCATTTAATTGTTAAATTATTTAATCAAATTTAAATTGATTTTTTTGAGATGCATGATTTATGATAATTACATTATTTTAAATTATTTATGTTTATGTGATGCACGTTAAAAATATTTTTCTCGTGTTTCTAGTTTCAGGCGATTATTCGAAGCGAGATCGAGGAAAAGAGACCGGCGACGAGTTTGGCAATTTTAAACGTGGTATTTTATTTTAAGTTAAGGATGGGACATTTTAAATGATTTATTAAGTTTTTAGCATTTTAAAGTCTAAATTATTTATTTAGCTATTTTATGATTTATAGACTTTTAAAATTAGCATTTGTGTGTTTTATTTTAATTAAGGGATTTGTTAAAGTTAGTATGGATTAAATTTTTAATTAGCATTTTTAATTAGTTAATTAAGCAAAATCTTTCCCCTAAATTCTATTAAACTCATGCACACACACACTCTTTTAAAACACACACACAATCACACGCTACACACACACACTTACATTGTTTAAACACACACACACAATTATGTTTCAGTTTTTATTTTTAAAAGTGAAAAACCTAGGGTTCTTCAAGCTTGTATCAGCCGCCCCTCTCCTTCGATTTTTCCATAAACTTTTCTGTAATTTCGTTGCAAGAAAATAGTGCCACGTTCGTTCCGTATCAAACCTCACACCGTTTCCGCTTCGGTATCGCCGTATCGTAAGTTTTTCACATAAAAAGGCAGGTATAAACTTTCTTGTTCGCATCGATCATGTCATAGTATTAAATTTTGATGTGTTTTGTATGAAAACATGTGTATGCTATGTAGGAGTTTCAGCAGAAAATTTATTGAATGCGTCTTGAAATACTTTTCAGATCTGAAATTTCAAACTCTACTGTACATTAAATTACTACGACTTTTTGGTCGAGAATTTGGGAAAACTTTCAACATATAAAACGTAGAACTTTTTGATACCTTCTATTTGACAGTAAATTTGAAATATTTGGATAAGAAATTAGTGCGTTATGATAGTTTTTGTGGGACTGCTCAAACTGCGTTTTCTGAAAATATATGCTATTTTGTATTCTTGAAGTGTTTAAGTTGCAGGCTTCGTTAGGCATCGCTTGGCCAGTAGTACTGAGTTTAGACATGTTGTGGGAGGTGTTTAGGCACCATTTGTTGTTTCATTTTGAGTCGGGGATGGCTTGGGAGACAATAGAAGTAATAGGAAGATAATGGTGTCGAATTTTGGAATTTGTGTCATGTTGTTGTTGATTGTCGATGTTGGGGTTGTTTGGATTGTTGGCACGAGTTGGA